>NC_057796.1:219413192-219420175 GCF_018294505.1 Triticum aestivum | reverse complement strand
GCCCGACTGTGGCATGCTTGTTACTTCTTTTATTTACAAGCCCTTTATGTGGCGTCGCTCAGACGCCCGACTGTGGCATGCTTGTTACTTCTTTTATTTATAAGCCCTTTATGTGGTGTCGCCCCGACGCACGACTGCGGCATTATTATTCTTGTAGTTTCCTCTCGAGGAGTCTTTCAGACCCTCGTTTGGCACCCAGTATTTTATTTTTGGTTATTATTACCCACATGCGTGCATCATGAATATTTTGTTTATCTCGTGACTGACGTTATGATCATAGAATATTTTCGGAACATATTTTCCCTTGATATATTATACACGTGTTCTTAATGTTTGCGAGTACATTCAAACGTACTCACTGGCTTGTCCCTGGCTATTGTCTTGGCCAGATTCCTTGCTTGGAGATAAGCATCACGGTGACAACCTCGGAACCTACGCGTTGACATTCGCAGCCTCGCGAAGATAGGAGTTATCCTGGTTAGCTGTTCTTGTGGGAAATGGAGTCCCATAGACGCAGATGAACCGCAACCGCTTCCGCCATCAACCACTAGAAAACCAAATGTTGTACTCCTAGGCCACAATGGTCTTGTACTACATATTTTTGTACTTGCTTGGATTTTTCTTGTATCAAGTTGGTGCCTCATCAGCTAACAGTAATCCTGGGGCTGGTGAGCACAACGGCCATTTTCTGGAGAATTAACATCCCGAAAATCCGGTCGTGACAGACTTGGTATCAGAGCCAGGCTGACCATTGGCTAATCCTATCTTAGCCAGGTCAATAAACCTAGGTTAACCAAACCATCAGACCTTAACCTAGTCCCGGCCAAGCTTCTCGCGTAAGATAGCCCCACAGTGACCCGACGCCCTTTTCGGCGGACGGTGCCCAACCTATCAACCTAGCCCGTCGATCACGCGCCAGTGACCGACGCCCAACCAGTCTCTATCGCAAGCGTGCGGAGGAAGACTCTGTCCCCTTTCCCTATAAAAAGGACACGCTAGCCTCAAACACAGCACCGCACAACCCTTTTTCCCCAAACCAAGCCACGATGCCTGGTCCCATCGTTCACAATGAGACCACAGCGACCAACCTTGGAGGTTTCGTGACCGTGCTCGCAAACCTCACCCGCCGTGCCTATGCGTTAGAAGAGCCTCCTGAGTATGTTGTGTACCAAGGACCCATGTACGGTGAGAGCCGTCAGTACTGGGCCACTGTGCACATCTACGGTAGGGGTCTGTCGCCAGAACGCCCCTACAGGTTCACTGGAAGGACAACTTCCTTTGAGCCACAAGCCATCCAACTGGCAGCCCGAGAAGCTATAGTTCAACTCAGGCACTTGTCGCCCAGAGTTAACTGTCGCTCGTTCTACTACTACCCCAGTCGTGACGGGTATGGTAGGCCGCCCCAGGTTGCCAACGGAGACCACGAGACGGATCCTGCGCTGTTACATCTGGTGCGCTATGTAAGCGCACTAGAGCAACTGTTCGATCAGGTCACCCTTGATCTGATCGCAGCTCGTGGAGAACTGGTTCGCCGAGCCCCGGCGAGAAGAGAAGCGGAGCCCGACGCCGACAACCCAGTCGTGCTGTTCGGACACCCGATTGATCCCTTGAGGTCTGCGCCAGCCCTCAACCAGAGCGCTTTGGTGACCCCAGAAGCGCTTCGTCGCCTTTTGGGAACCCAATCCAACGGGATTGTGGCCAACAACCCCCGCGATGGTCATCACCATTTCCCCGACCCTGCAGCTCCTCAGCCTCAGCCAGCAAATCCCGACGGTGAGAACCGTGGCGAAGCATCGGCGTCCGCAAGGCCAGCTCACTTAGACATTAACGAAGTAGACTAAGTCGCTCGAGTTGTATCGAGCCTTAGTTTTCCTACGCTTTGTAATGGTGTGGGCTTGTATCGCTTTTATTGCATACTGTCTGCTTGAGCGCCCTTATTGTTGGAGTAGTAGCTATGCATGTGTACGTTACTGTACAGATGCATTTTTAGATTTCGGGCGCAGCTACCTAGACCAACCCCGTCGGCACACACAGTAATGCGTCACATTTATGTGATGTGTATATCTGTGACCTTGACCCGAGTACAGGATCGACAACCAGTTACCCTTCACCCCGGTAGATAACCCAGCCCCGGTGCTATATAAAGGCCACCTCGTGACCTCGCCGAGTACCCCTCACCTTCGTGCGCAGCACTCACAGCCATTCCTTGCCGTGTCGACCCCCAGTATTTATCTGAGAACCCCAGACGCAACCCCGGGCAGTTTTGTCAAATTATTGTGGGACTTCACCTGCAGTACTATGAGTGCCACCCGTCCACCCCAGTACGAGTTGCTCAAATCGAGGATCACCCCTTCCACCTCGAAATATTGGGCAGTGGTGCACATCCCTCCCGCCTACCCAAACCAAGACCCAACGGAAGTCTCCTTCTTGAGGAAATCCATGCCGACTCCGCATATGGCCATAGAAGCTGCTGCATACGAGGCGCTCACTCGTCTTCGATTCGCAGTAACCTATGCCAGCGAGCGAGGATACTATTATTTTCCGAGTCGTGCAGCACCCGGAGAAGTTGCATCTTTTCCCGGTAGACGTGTTGAGAGAGATCCAGTACTGGCCAACCTTGCCCAGTACGTTATTGCCCAGGAGCGTTTAACTCAGCGAGTAATGGGCTATCTACAGAGCCTCGCTGATTTAAATCCTCGGATCGCTATTGGCAGGCCACTGAGGCCTGACCAAGAAGGGCGCATTCATCGGCTGGTCAACCCGCTTCCCCCGATAGAAGAGGAGTGTGCCCCAGTGCCAGAGGCATTTTCTCAGGACCCTGTCTTTTTGTCATTTTCCTTGTAAACGTCTCTGCTGTGTCTGTTATCCCAGTAATAAGTTATGTACTGTAATTTTGTGCGACGGATCCGATTTTGCTTTAATTTCAGTTATGTGAGCAGTTTCACTGCTGTTAGTTTTGTTTTGATTATTTTACTCTCTCGCAGCATGTTTTGAGGAGATTTCCTTTCCCCGAGTCACGGCTGCGTATATTATTTTCACGGCATAGATTTTTATTCGCGCATCATCGTAACAGCAAACTCTCAGCCGCCACCACTCGACCTCGAGCACTATTACAAATCCTCGTGCACATTTTGTTGCACCTAACTGACCACACTCGAGGACACCGCAGTCTCAGTAAGAGAGATTTGTGAGTGTTCATTCGAGCGCGAGCTGCCCCAGCGCTCCGACAGCAGTTAGCCCCGATGCCGCGCCTAATCCACGTGATCGCCGCCCACCGCGAAGAGCTAGCACTCGTGCGGCAGCATCACGACGATCATCCAGGATCATCGCGCACAGGAGCACGGAGAACCCCAACAGCACCGCCAAGCCTCCACACACCAGGACCACATACCAGTCCGGCATTGCCTCCGCCATTAGAGCCTCGGCTCGAGCTCCTGCTAGCAGTAATGGAGGAGAAGGAAGGAGAAGTAGAAGCGAGGCCAGGTGTGAGGAAGAAGAGAGGAGCACCGCGATCGTTTTATAGCCCGAGATCAGTGTACGGTGGGCGAGGTCCACCAGCACCACTCGTCGCTCGACCGCCGGTGTTCGGAGGCGAGTCCGCAAGCAGTGCCGACAACGCCCTAGCCCGCGAGGTGAGTGCACGCTGCACCGGCAGCTAGCACGCCGTGCACTACCACGGTACGGCCTCGATGCCCTACGAGCTAGGCATCGCCGGTGGAGGAAGCGCGGGAGAGCGCGCGAAAGAGAAGAGAGAGCCAGAGGTAGGAGAAGAGGACGACAGTGGGCCCTGGGTCCACCTGTCAGCCAAAGAGAGCACTATGCTCTCGGGTGCGACCAGCGTATTTTGGTAATTTAGAATTTATTCTAAATTACTGTATCCACGTAGTAATATCTCGTTTTCCCTAACCGTGGATTTTTCCACACTACGCCAGTGTAACACACTGTGGTTTTTCACCACTTATTGCCCTCTCACTGTGGCCGTTTTGTTTTTGTGCAGTTGAATGATTTCTTTTGATAAAAACAGTTTTTGTTCAAAATAGCTTTTAACAAATCTCGAGGACGAGATTTTTCTTAAGGGGGGTAGTGTTGTGACACCCCAAAATTTTGGCCTGGACTTATTTATTAAAATTTGGCCAGGAAATAAAACTTTTCCATTTGTCAAGATTTACCCTTTTGTTATTGTGAATTTTTACTTCAAGTGGGAAAACCTTCAAAGAGCATTATTGGACTTGTGTGCCCTCTTTATAAAATCAATCCTTTATCAGTGGATTTATTTGCATAATTATTTTTCATGAGCTTTATTCTTTTAAAATGATCTTTCAAAAATTTGGAGCCTGCTTTGCACTACAACCACTTGACAAATGCATTTAAAATTTCACCAAAATTTGGGGATGTCATGTGAGGTTTCCCCATCACTTTTATGCAAAAACATCTTTTGGTCATTGGAGATTTTGAGCTCCACATCAATTTTTCAAATCTGGTCCAGTAGGTATTTTGCACTACAACCTATTTAAATATTCTTCTAAAAATTCTTCCAAGTGTTTGGAGATGTCAGTGGATGCTTACAATTCATCTTCATGCAAAAATCCAGTGATGTTCTTTGAAAAATTTGAGTGAATCATCTTCTTTTCCATTCTGGTCCAGTTTGGTGATTTGTACTGCAACCCCATTTTATTTTGCTCTAATACCTTTGAGCTTTTTCCTACCTATAGTCCTCCCTACCAAACTCTTAAGTCCAGGAGATTGGACCCATTGGCATATTTTTGGTGCATGCAATGATAGCCTTTAGTTTCTGCCCAAGACTAGTTTTCTCAAAAACTTGCACTATCAACTTTCTGTTTTTGCCAAGCTGACCTTACCACCTTCTTGAGCTCCTAAAGAGACTAGGATCTGGAGAGTTTGGATACCCCAAGAGTTGCCTAGATGACCATGGCATTCTGTCGAACACCCTGTGTGCAGGAACAATTTTTGGCATGTCCTCTAGTTTGCATTGTGGACTTGAACCCATGAACTATCCAGCATGTCCACTAGCATCCTAGCTGTCCCTAACCCTGGCCTGTTAGCTGCCAGCCTCACCCAAGCTCTCTAGAGCGCGCTGTCATTTTGCCGAGCACCTGCCGTGCGTGCTCTGGGCGGGCCCAGAGCGCACGTTTTGCACGCGCGCACACTGAGTCGCTGCGCCGCACTGCCACCCCCGACGCGTCCCGTCTCTGGCCCCTGCTCGCCTGCCGAACCGCGCCAGGCACTCGCCCTCTCTCCAGTACCCTCCAAGCTCTCCCTGGCACCCTACAGCGCCGCCGCAGAGCCCCTTGGCAGCACGCCGGCGTCGGCAGCGGATTCTGCCGCGGACGGCGCCGCCCAAACCGCCAGCGCACGCCAGCTGCCCCAGAGCACAGGCCGTGCTTATCCTCCCGCTCGTCGGCATGCTTTCGTCGCCGCCACGATGCCCTGCAACTACAGAAAAGTGGTCGCCGCCGATCTTATCCTCGGCCACCGCGGGAGCCAGCCTCGAGCGCCTATTTAAAGGGGCCCCGAGCTCAACCGATCACTCAAGCAACCCCAGGCCACCCCCATAGCCCTCCCACAGCCAGCAATCGACGGGAAAGCCCTTTCTTCCCCGCCTCCGGCAAGTTCGGTTGCCGCCGCAATCCAGTGCATTACATTGCAGCTAGGCCTTCCCCCACCAATCCAACGCCACCAAGAACTCCCCCGTAGTCGTGCGGAGCTGCCTAGCGCCTCAGCTTCGGCCAAGGATCACCGGAGCCCAGATATCACTTCACCACCGTAGCCCCCTCTGCCGCGGAGCTCGCCGTCGGTGACCTCCTCCGTCCCCGCCTGCCTAGCACCCACCGGGAGAACCGCCTCGGTCCGACGGATCCATCCCCGCCCTCGGGACCCCTTGGGGAGCCGCCGTTCGTCGCCGGCGATCGCCGGAGCCCCACCACCGTTCGGGCACAGAGAAAGGAGGGAGAGGGAGACCAGTCAAACCTGACCAGTGGGCCCTCTGGACCCACTGTCAGTGACCCGCTCCCCCGCCCTCTCTAGTTAAGTGGTAGCGCAAAGACCGGAGTACGTCACCTCTGCTTTGAAAACGTATTCTCCCCCGCAGCGTTTTCCTTTTTCTGATTTTTTTAAAACAGAAGTTTGACTGGCTATAACTTTTAAAATAAAACTCCAAATGAGTTGATTCTTTTTCCTACCTCTCTCAAATTTCCTCTAGTTTATTTTAAGATTTTTTAAAAAAATATTTGAGGCAACTTTTTGTACTGTTGTTGAAATGTGTGTTGTTTGTATTTTCTAAAAATAGGATTTTTGGAGATAAGGCAACCTTCAAAAGTGCACCCCCACATGCATACACTTGAAGGCAAGCATTTCTGAACTCCGGCATAATATTTTGTGTGGTGTTTTGATATGGTTACAGCACCTTTTGACTTGGAGCATACATTATTTTTATGTGACGATAAAAAGATCATATGCATGAGTGCATAGTGGAGTTTTCTTTGCCGTGATAAATGGATATATTGGTGATGGTATTCATCCTCGTAAGCTTCCCTTGCGTACCGGAAGGAAGCCGGGAAAGCCGTGGTCTTGGGTAGACACGGGCTTGTCCCTAGTACCTCGTCGGGACGAGTATGTCCGGTATGGCATGGTGAGGCTTGACGAGTGATAAGTCTACCTGTTAATGGAAATACTTTTGTTGTGCTAATCATGCAGGGAACACTTAAACCTCCTGAGTCGGCCTTAGATCGAGTCTTGTCCAGTAACCCCCATACTTGCCTGGTACTACCACTTGTCCCTGCCTGAGGTAGGGTACGGTTCAGTAAGTTGTCAACCCCGTCCTAGCACACACCGTACAGAGAGGCCGTGATGAGGGTCCCGTGGCCACGGATTAAAGCCTGTCATTCGGTCCGGGGGCATGGGTGTTTCCGGTTGGGACCGAGAGGGGGGCCACCCCTTAGAGCGCGCGTATAGAAATTTGATCC
>NC_057796.1:219400887-219412757 GCF_018294505.1 Triticum aestivum | reverse complement strand
AAGCCCTTTATGTGGCGTCGCTCAGACGCCCGACTGTGGCATGCTTGTTACTTCTTTTATTTATAAGCCCTTTATGTGGTGTCGCCCCGACGCACGACTGCGGCATTATTATTCTTGTAGTTTCCTCTCGAGGAGTCTTTCAGACCCTCGTTTGGCACCCAGTATTTTATTTTTGGTTATTATTACCCACATGCGTGCATCATGAATATTTTGTTTATCTCGTGACTGACGTTATGATCATAGAATATTTTCGGAACATATTTTCCCTTGATATATTATACACGTGTTCTTAATGTTTGCGAGTACATTCAAACGTACTCACTGGCTTGTCCCTGGCTATTGTCTTGGCCAGATTCCTTGCTTGGAGATAAGCATCACGGTGACAACCTCGGAACCTACGCGTTGACATTCGCAGCCTCGCGAAGATAGGAGTTATCCTGGTCAGCTGTTCTTGTGGGAAATGGAGTCCCATAGACGCAGATGAACCGCAACCGCTTCCGCCATCAACCACTAGAAAACCAAATGTTGTACTCCTAGGCCACAATGGTCTTGTACTACATATTTTTGTACTTGCTTGGATTTTTCTTGTATCAAGTTGGTGCCTCGTCAGCTAACAGTAATCCTGGGGCTGGTGAGCACAACGGCCATTTTCTGGAGAATTAACATCCCGAAAATCCGGTCGTGACAATATTTAAGAGCTTTGCTCCTTCTACCACTCCATCGGAGATCAAGGCCTCTTTGGAGAGGATCCACTTGTGAATTTTAAGACCTCCTCTTAGAGAAGATTATCATCATCAAGACCTCATCTCTTAGGAGTGGGAAGAACTTTACCTAGTGCTTGTTTCCTTTGATTGTGCTTGTAATCTTGTGGATCTATGTGTTTGCTATTCTAGTAGATGTGTGATTGGGTTCTGTTGGACTGAATTCCTCTTTGTGTTCTTGGTGTTCATCCCTTTTCCCCCTCCAAGTGTGAAAATATTCATCTTAGGGTTTCACCCTACAATAGCGGCCTTCTGGCTGCGTCTTCCAAGTCGCGTTGAGGATAAACAAATCTTTAACTAAGTTCATGTGACCCCACTCTAGGGGGTTCGCGTCATGAAGGCCAAGCCAAACCTTGGTCATACCCCAAACTCTAGATGTGTATCTACGCTGGAAGGAAAGGTTTGCTGCCCATTTTAGACTTGTTTACGGAGGGGGCAAAGGTTGCAGTTTGGTCATCCTTGTCACTGCAGTCAGTCCGCCGTCCAAATCCTATTGTTGATTACAAGCCAAGCAAAAAAAAGTTACATTTTAGAGGGGTCTAATTCTTCCAGACCTTCTGCACAAGTTCCGTGTCAATTAAGTCCCTGAACTGGACCTCGTATGCTGACGCAATGGAGTTGCGGCCATCATTTGTTAGCTTCCAGGAGATGGTATATGCCTTATCCTGGTTGAGGTGGATGGGGGAAAGTTTTTCCCATAGGTTGACGAACTCGGTTAGATGATTAATGGAGATCCCGTGCTGATGTTGATTTTGGAGATCCAAAAGTTTTTGTCTATCGCCTTTTGTACCGAGCAGTTCTTTCTTCTCGATAACAAGAAGATTCGGGGAGCAGTATCTTTGAGCCTCATCCCCTCAAGCCAGGCCGACTCCCAGAAAGAAGCACAAAGGCCATCGCCAATTTCCACTTTGGTAGCAACCGCAAAGATGTCGCGGTCAGCACTGTCACAGGGGTTCCCCAGCCCCACCCAAGGTTTAATCGGATCCATCCATCGAACCACAACCGCCGAATACGGAGGGACGAGATTTGAGATACAAGGATGTGGACGCACCAAAATGAAGAGGGCCTGCGAACACACCCCGGCACGTCCGCGGGCGTTTGAGGGGCGAATTTTCTATGAGAGGAGTGCTCCGATCCTCCCGATGGTGGACGCATCTTCATTCTGAGGGGCGTTTGAGTAGCAGATTTTCCGTGAGGGAAGTCCGATCCTCCCGATGGTGAACGCATCTTCATTCCGAGGGATGTTTTCTCTTTCTTTTTTCTTTTCATGGGAGAGGGATTTCTTGATAAATAAAACCATCGGAGGTCCTATATTACATCACCATGACTGATGAAGAAAACCTTCTTAGACGTATGCTTCATTCGGGTAGATACTATTATTAAAAAATCATTATTGACCTCCGACCTCTACATGATAGGTCAAATAGTGAGTCAATGCACATGCATAAAAAAATAGCCAGAAGATGAAATACAATTTTTGAGACGCCATCATTTTGGGATATGAAGTCGACTTGGATGAGTTCGGACCCGATGGGATTATCGTTTATTTGTCTTGCAAAATACAAGTAAAGCATCTAAAGAGTTACTTTTTGCAGTTTTTTTTCTTTTTAAAATTTTACATGGGTAGGCATTCCAACCCATGTTAGGGCATCTTCAACGCTGACCCGCAAATTTACTCTCGCGTCCGTTCGCGGATGGGAGGACCAATCTGTGGACACGGATGCGAGAGCCGACCATCCAACAGTACCGGCATACAATGCAAAAACTTTTTAAACAAACCGGACGAAATTCATTACATTTCGGACATATTTTAACTAAAATATAACGGATTAAGGTAAAACTAGTCTACGGTCGGCGCCGGCAGATATTCATTCCCACGACATGGATACCCTTGACTAGTCTACGGCCGGCCTCGGGGGATCTCCATTGTCTTTCCCATGTCCGGCAGCCCACTCATCGGACTCACGTGAGCCCCTGAGGTATATGCTTCAGCGCAAAGAGCCTCCGCTTCCCCATGTTCATCTGCGCCGCTCATCGGAGTGGCACCGCCGGTATATGTTTTAGCCGGAGGGGAAGCGTGCCCTTCGCTTCCGGTAAGCATAGATCAAGTTGGTTTTGGGGCGAAGGATGACGGTGGCCTGCGAACCGAGCAAGACACTGACTGTATACGTCGGCGTCGCCTCGGCGATTGCCTTCATGGGACCCAAGCGGCGGAGGCCTCCCATGTTCTACTTCTCCTCGATAATGGCGTTGGGCACAGATGTGATGGTCGCCGCCTCGCCGATCTTCATGAAACCGGCTTCTTTCTCCGCCGACAGGGAAAGGTTCCGAGAACGTTGATGGCGGGTGGCGCGGTCACAGGCACGGGAGGAGTGGTACGACACAGTGTCGCCAACTGCAGCCACTATGTGCATGCTATTGTGCTCCCCCTCGTGCCGGCCTAGGGCGACTCGCCACTCCACGGTGAGTTGGCTTGGAGCGACAAGTTGCTGAACCACGTGTCGGCTTGGAGCTTCCGCCTCTGTGAGCTGGCCTGCAGCCGCCTGGAGCGTCGAGGGAGGTGGGGCAGAGAGTTGTCTGGCTCGTATCTGGCGAACTCAATGGGCCACCCAGCCGGCTTTTATGCCAGAGAACTCCTCTTCCTGCTCGACGGATGCCATGGAGATTGTGAAAAAATGATGCAAGAAGAATATGGGAGCGGAGGTGTGGTGCGATTTTTGCCCCGCGTCTGGAATCTTTTAAATAGCGGGCAGATGCCCGGAGCCAACCGGTGTTGTGTTTAATGACGGATGGCTCGTGAATGGACGTGTGGCGCAGTAGGTTTCTCGACACATGCGCGGATTTAATGGACTGTGATTTAAGGGCCAAAGAGGCATTTTCATAAAACAGTGAAATCTAAATGGACATACTCATGGAGTCATGGTAATTAGTCCTCCTAGTAAAAAAAACATTACACTCGAGATATAGTTCCGGTCATACATTTAATAGCTTGAACATAGATGTATTTATAAAAAAAATCGACATGATATATGAAAATAATATGTACAGATTTGTCTTTATACAATGCGTCATAATACAACGATTTTCTTAAGTTTTATTTATATTGTAGAAAAAAATACTAGTCAAATTTACATTTAGGAGACCGCATCAATATCTAGAACAGCACCTTTTGATGGCTGGAGAGAGAGTAGAGTGTTGTTTGTCAATTTCTGTTCGTGAAGGGATTATGTTATCGTTACAGTACCATCTTCTCTGTTCTTCGTGCAGATCTTCCTGCGGAATTGATGGTTCCTTGGGATCATCATCTTCTTTACTGCAGTCAGTACTCTGACACAGTTTCTACGAGTGTTGGGATTTGTAATCTTGACCGAACAGCTTGGTGTTGTTCAACGGGCCAATTAATCCTGAGCAATGCCATCGATGTGCACAAAGCTCCCCTGTATCGTGCAATATGGATGAGTTCAAGTAAGAGCATGGTTAATAGTATAGCCAGCCGCTGACTATAAGCCAGTGTCATGTCATCTACAGCTCATTTTATAGTCAACATGTATAATAGTAGATAAAAAAGTATATTTTTTTTTATTATGTGGCTCAGCTTTCATTCTCACAAAGTGTCTAGGAGGACGTGCTAGAGCTGGCTCTTCACGAAGAGCCCGCTTTCTTCTCTCTCCTCTTCTCTTTCCTCCAACTAAGTAGAAATATATTAATTTATTCTTTATAGTCCGCTGACTCAGCTTTATTGTACTTGCTCTAAGGCTGGTCATAGTGGGGGGTAACTTACACTAGTAACATGCATATGTTACTAGTCTATGTTACTACCTCTATAGTGCATAGTATCATAGATTAGTATCATAGGTGGTCTCATTTATTGCCATGCATGACACATAGTAGCACCACATTTATTATGTTATGGTATCTACCTATGTTAATATAACCATCTCTCTCTTCTTTAATTGCCTGCCACATAAACATGTTCGCGAGTCCCAAGTACATGATACTCCCTCCGTCCCATAATATAAGAGCGTTTTTTACACTAGTGTAGTGTCAAAAACACTCTTATATTATGGGACGGAGGAAGTACTACTTATGTTACCCCACTATGGCCAGCCTAACAGTGATGCCATGCAGTTCATTGGTTAGTGTAATTCTGAACAAAACCTAGGGAACATCACTCTCGAAATTGGCATATCAATTTCAGGGTTCGCCACAGATCTTCAAGTGGAGCTTACCATATGACAAATTAAACATCAAGAGGTACTCATGTGTTTTTCTACAACGAGATATATATTCATGTTTTTTTCTTAATTAGACGTCAAAAAAAAGCGTTTTCTTTATATACGACAGAGTGCGTGTCGTGCAAACTGTGACCACTTGCCCGGCGACAAGCAAATGCGGCGGTGCAACGGCGAACAGATCCAGAGGCGTCGGATTCAGTTCAGCCTCGCGTCTCTCGCTAGCGCACGCGCACGCGCTCGCCCCGCGTCCACGTGACCAGCTGACCCCCAGCACGGAGCCGTGCCTGGCGCGACCGACCGACCGACCCGACCCGATCGCCGCCGCCGCCGGCGACGCGCCATGCGCCATAGGGATCAGCACAGGTCAATGGCATTAACAATCCTGTCCAGGATCTCAAAGAGAAAAGAACAACCCTGTCCACGCTCCGCCACGCTTACGTACGTACACGGTGCACGTGCGTTGCGTCCACGCGTCTACTTTAATCTCTCTCTCTCTTGCGCGACACAAAAGTAGCAAGCAAGCAAGCGACGCACCATCCTCTGCTCGGAAAGCGCAGGCTCGAGGCGAGCGAAGGAAGAGGACGTTCACCTGTCAGGTCCACTGCTGCTACAGCCGCAGCGTCAGCGATGCAGCGTTTGGCCTGCACGGTTAGGAAACAAGAAAAGCTGAGCTAGCTAGGCGCGCGGGTGGGCAGGCACAGTGACCCCTGATTCCTGATCACGATGTAGCTGCTGCTGCTGCGAACTGGTTGCTACGATGACACCCCATCATTTTCACGCCCCACTGCTGTCCTGTCCTTTCTCAATCTCTGGTGAGGACGCAAGAGATGCCAGCTCCACTACCTACACCTGCTCGTTCCTTCCGGCTCAAGTGATGATAACAGAAAAGCGAAGCGTGTGGTCCTCGACCTCCTCGAGTGAGTGACCAACTGCACCATGATACGGGAATTCCCGATGATTATCACTGCGTCGTTGGTGTTGGGCTTGGGTCGAGTCCCTTTCGATTCGGTACGAGTGTCTGTCTGGAGGGACAGTCCTCGGATAGAATCATGGCAGTGTAATCACTCTCAGGTGAAGGGTCAACGTCCAGTAATGGGTTGCTTTGCTGGTGTTGGATCTGACGATCTCTGATCCGATCCCAGATTAGATTCCAAATGAACGACACGAGGTCAGGGTTAGAATACACTTTCCTTTTGTCTCAATTTTTACATGATGAATGAAATGACGAGCTGTCGGCCAAAGAATGGGAGCAAGGATTTGCATCATACGAGTAGTACACTGCCATCATCAATCAATCAATCAATACACCGCAACACCTCCTATTTGCAGCAGGAGGAGAAATGAATGTACACTGCTGCGGCAAACCCCCCACACTTTTGTGGGCGGCAAGGCAGACAAATGAGTGTATGGCGGGTGGACACGGGGAGTAGCTTGAGCCTTTTCGGCTTTGATGTGCTGTACTCATGCTTCCAAAGAGAATTGGGGTCAACTTGAGGCCTCCTTGACCTTGAGAGGTCAGGTCAGCATTCGTCTAGCGATACAGCTTTGGAGGCGTCGAGATAATTCAGTCGGCAGGTGCCTAGGAGGAACTCCGGGAGCTCTTCTTGCGTGTTGCCCTGCATGAGGCAAGGAAGAAACCATGCTTGTTCATCACATCTGTTCTCGATCTTGAGTAGAACAAGACAATTTGGTAAAATTATCCGACGGCGATTACCTGTACCAAGAAGGCCATCTCAATCACCAGGTTGTTCAAGTACCCGAGCACAAGGCTCACCACACCTCGTGCCACTGTTGACGAGCCTATATCAACTCCAAGCTGAAAAGGTTGCATTTCAAAATGTTGAGAACCTGAATATCGCAATTGTACGTACTGGCACTAAACATACTCTCATTAGATCATAATAAGCTATAATGTTAGGAGATAAACCTAAGCCAATTAGTGTTTGGTGACCGCAATGGACCGTTTGACCTATCTTATGGTTAATGAAGACTCATAAACCAAATTAACAGTTAGCTTCCCATAATGGTCCAGTCAGATTTTGGTCCATGGAGAACATGAACTAAAAAAGGTAAACGATAAATAATATTGACAAAGTAAAGCAATCCTTACTACTCCCTCCGTTCCTAAATATAAGTCTTTGTAGAAATTTCACTATGAACTACATAGTGAGCAAAATGAGTGAGTCTACACTCTAAAATGCATCTATATACATCCGTATCTGATCCATAATGAAATCTCTACAAAGACTTATATTTTGGAACGGAGGAAGTACGTGACTGCACCCGTTCAAAGAAAACATAGCTGATAGACTGTTTCCTGAATACATAAGTATGCAAAAAATATGCCAGCTATGCTGATCTCTGGATAATGGCATGCATAGATGTTACCTCCAAATAGTTGCTTCCACGGAAATAATTGATTTCTAGTGCTTGACCAACCAAACAAGCTTTCTTGCCCACACTCTGCTTCACAATCCAAGATCCCTGAAATGACACATTCCGAATTTCCAATCGTAAACCATCGCGGCTTTCTGATTAACACCAATCAAGAGTTGTAGGAGAAAGGTACCTTTGAGATATAAGGGATGAGTTTGAACCTTGAGTTTCTGAATGTATCATCTCCATTTACAAATCTTTCAAGTAGAGGAACCTTTTCCAATGGGGTATCCATCATATAATACAAAGCTAAGCTGTACGTGGTAGAACCAGGAACCTGTATACCAACCAGGGTTATAAGTAAAAAGGCAAGGTCTACATGCACACTTATGAAGCCTCAATACATTCATAAAGCCGAAGAAATCTCACCTGTATATTTACAATGAAGAAAAATTTGCTGCCTCCTTGTGCTGCATATTTCTGCAATAAAATTCATTGCGAACTTTAATTTTTGTTCCTTCCCATTTGAAGGCAAAATTACTGACTTCAGCAGAAGATACCTGGACTAGTCCGCCAGGACGACCAGCAAGATCATCCTCACGCTTATCAGATTTTATCCAGTCAGCACCAACCATTTGCATCAGTGTATTCTCTGCTTTGATCTGTCAAAGTTACAGATAATTTCATCATTATGGATGGTGAAGCACACGAACCCTGACTATCAATATGCTGACTAGATTAACTAAACATGGCTATCATTGTAACATACAGGATCCCTTATTTCCTGCAGAACAAAGACATGTATCCTAGCCTACTGAATTAGAATAATATCACAGTACTAAGCCACCTTTTGACGATCAAGCAAATAGGATTCTCCCCGTATTAAGAATGTTGTCGGGTCTGTCATTGACCAACTAGAAGGCATTGTACAGCTAGAATCTTTTGGGAGAGTATGTCCATAGTAACATGGTCCATTATCAGCATCTGCAGCTCCCTGTAAATCAACGTACCCTCTCTTTTGAACTAGAATATAGGAAATGAGAAACAAGTAGTTAGAAACAAAAATAAATGAAAATACTGAAAAATGTACATCAGCCGTAACACACCTGCAAGATCATGCAACTTCCGTACAAAGACAGCAGCACTGGATAATTTAGCATGTCGTTGGTCCTGCCAAATATTAGACACATGGAATGTAAAAAAACAATCTTGGAGTTCTGCCCTAGTTCTCTGAATTATGCCAAGACCATGTCATCGTCATTTCTTGTAATTAAATTGTGGTCCTTGCCTATGACTACGTTGTTTTAATTTTTGTAAGCCGACTATAAGTTGTTTCACCTTTCCAACTATGATCAAATCGTGTCATGCTACCACTATGGCATAGGAAAGAATAATAGGTTCATACAATCAAGGAAACTGTACGTTAGTTACTGGCTGACCAGGGTTTTGCAACATATCTGAGAGAAACCTTCCTGCTTCTTTTTGTTACTAAAGGGAAAGGGAGAAATCACATTATGGGCTAAGGTACACACGTTACACTCATTGTGATAATGCAACAGCTGAATAATTGAAAAGTATGGACAATTTTCTGCATATTGCAATGTTGTTAACCTTCACATATGAACGCCACAGGGGTAACGCATATTTAATATGGTCAGGCACACAACAATCTACAAACCGCAATTCTAGAAAGATGGAAATGAACTATTATCTTAATCAATAAGAACAGTATTTATTTATTTATTTGCTCCTTTTGCTGCCGTCTTTTATTTCTAATTTCTTTTTTCTTTTGTTAGCCTGGGTACTTTTGGCTTGTGTTGCCGCTTGTAAGCTTTGTGTCATCTTGACGTCTCCTCTAATACAAAATCACACATTTAGGTGTGTTTTCAAGAAAAAAAAGGTTCTATGTAAAGAACTCACCGCAGCATGTGTGCTCTCATCAGAAGACCACATGGCTTCTCTCTGATCATATTCTGATTCATCTGGGACATCAAAGAACTCATCCGTTGCATCATTAAGTTGAACAAGGGAACCAGTACTGCTTAAGTGCCGGTTAGAACCACCCTGTGGTCCTTCTACAGGACCCTCAAGTCTTTCACACTCATTTGCTGACTGCATTTCTATTTTTGTCCGCTCGTTTCCACCCTGCGGCAGTCCCATATCCCTCATCAGCTCACCCGATGAGAATTCCATACAAGCGCAGTTTCCATTTTTTGCTCGGAATAATTCTCGTAGGGCTGCAAACAAATGTTTAGCTTACTGAACACTGGGACAACGTTGATAACCACAACAAGCAATGAATAATTAATCTTTCACGAGACATGCCTGCTACTCTTCCTAGCATACGTATGGTGATGTATTTTGCGGATGAGGTAAGGAGATATGACTTCCAGAATTTCCAGTCTATAGCAAGCATATGCTTCACAACTGATTGTCTTCCTTGGCTAACTGGTGATATTACATATCCTCCACCTATTATTCATAGAATCATATCTTAGTCCATGATAAACAAACGATAACAATCAGTTTTTATGCTGAAAATAAAGCATACATTACTTTTAAGACATGCACGGATGTAGCCTTTCTCAGGACTGCATCTGTTGTGGAAAACAGAGTGGTACAGGATAACTGAAAAATCAAGAGAAGTGTCAGGTCTAGATCATGGCAAGCTGATTATTTATCATTTAAAAAAAAAATTGTACCATAAGTTCCATCGTCTTCTCTCCTCCAATATCGTCTAAGTAATAGATCTCTCTTTCTCATTCCCCTGAAAACTAAATATCATATATACTATTATAACTTAACGATAAAGTGTGCATACAGAAAGCAGGATGGATCCAGCATCAGACCATGGTAGCCAGTCCCCTCTTAATTTCTTGTGGATTATGTCTGAATGTCCATCTAGATGCTCAACCACCCTTCCTTCCCGCAGACAGAAGTCCCACCTACAAGAACTCTCACTGGTTGATTGGTGCAAAACGAAATGCATTCACATAGATGTTCATGTAAATAATGCTATGCATTTAGTGACATGCCGTGCAGAGTCTAAATTTTGGTCAGGAAGATAGCAAAACAGAAAAATCAAGTGCAATATATTGCTGGTTTTCAAGGCAGTATCATATGCTGGTTTTGTTAAACAGGAAACATATATCTTACTCGGATCTTGATTGACCAAGAGACATTAAAGTCTGGAAGATATCCTCAGAATTTGCATCAACGACACCAACTGCCATTATAGCTGGATGATCATCCCAATACTGGGTAAACAGGCAAAATCACAGTGAATTTAACAGCCCGTCCACAAAATATATTGTCGACAACGAGAATTACCTTCCCACGTGAGCCACCATCCTTTGCCTCAGTAAACAAACGTAATCCTAAATATAAGGAAATCGGAAGTTAGCAGAAAGTTCCATGATAACTAGCTTGCTTGTTTGCCCACACAAATGTGCAGCAAGCTAAGTTGATAATGTGGTATCTGTATTACATCTCTGATACAATGATACCAATCATATAACTAAGTTTGATAATGTAAACAAGAACGCGTGATGTATGATTTTTTTTTTAAAGAAAGATACTCCGAATTGCACGTACAGCTCGATCTGGTTTTCCTGATTCGTACATCTGTGTTGGGAAACAACTTCAACCTACTCCACTTTGATATACGAAGAAATACATATCCAATATTTTCTATTTTGGCTACATATGTTATTGCAGTATAATATGAGATAAAGATTTCTGAATTTTTTCAAGAGAGAAGTGAATTACTAATAGAATGATTGTGTTGTGTTTTGGAAGATGATCAGGTTATGCCACTTGTGGTTAATTGATCATACGGTATTTGGAAGGTAATACTAGTTACATTATGTAGTGTTTGAACTTAAGGTTATATGCTCTCTACCTACAAAGAATAGGAGTCACAACTCATGACAGACGAGATTTTGTTACTTGTATAGCAGTCCTATAGTAAGCTATTGAGCTGTGCATCTAAGCTATTGAACTGTGCATCTATACCATGCTAATCGAATCTGCTCTCCTACCTTCAAAGAATTAAGTTTGGATATTTCTTGTTTGTACAATTACTACATGTCCAGCCTGCTTGTTAGAAATAATCGGCTCCTCTTCTTAAGAAATTTGTGCTGAGACTATTTTCAAAATTCAAGTCCAACTATCCAAGTATACATAGACGATTTGTCATGTGGACTAGGAAGGCCGGAAGGGGAATTTAATTTTTGCTTTGATACCTGTCAGATTGCTGCTTTCTTGATTCATCCTTTAATCTATTAGAAGGCAGCTTCTTCAATAAAGCATAACTCGATCATCTTTGACAACTCCCAGCTCAACTTAGCTCGCCTACTTGACACGATCGAGACGGAAGCCAGGCAATGGGCGATGGCGGGTGCGAGAGGTCTAGGCGCTCTGCTTCTGGTTATGCCAGTGTCTACGGACTAGGGGTTTCATGTAGTAATCACCGGGTGTTGCTGTTCTTAGGGCTTGT
>NC_057796.1:219398827-219400197 GCF_018294505.1 Triticum aestivum | reverse complement strand
CCTCGCCGCCAAGGGGCGCGGTCGGGCGAAGCCCGGTCGTCGCCGGCGGCGCGGCTCCTTTGTCCCCCGCGCATGTGGTGTGGCGCGGGTCAGATCTCGCGGGCGGGGTGTGGTGCTCGATGCCGAGCGTGGCGGCGCGACGGCGCTCCATAGCAGGCCGGCGATGGTGGCGTGGCGACGGGCAGCGGGCGGCATGGTGGTGGTGTGGGCCGGTGGTGGCGTCGGTGGCGGTGCTTCCGGCAGCGCCTTGGTGTCACGTCCGGCGCCGCGGGTCATGGTTGACCGGGTCGCGGGCGGCCCTCTCGCCATGTCTCTGGTGGGGGGCGGCACGGCAGCAGAGGTGGTGGGCTGCTCCCACCCAGTCGGGCCCTCGCGACTAGGTGGCGGCGCTCGGCTCGGGAGGATCCCCTGGTGGCGTCTCTAGGCGGCGGCGACGACAGCTCGGCCACCCTCCCTCTCCAGCATCTGGCGGCGGCCAGTGCCTCCTGGTGTTCTGGGCCTTCGACGCGGGGGCGGAACACGGTTCCGGGGGGGAGATGGAGCCGATACGGGCGTCGGTCGTGGCCATGGGCCACTTCTCCGCCTTCCCCTTCCCCCGGTCGATGTGGTCGCGGCCCTTCTCGAGGCAGATTGGCCGCCGGCGGTTCTAGAGGTGGTTGGGGTCGCGGATCTGTGCAAAGTCGTGGCCTTTGGCAGCTTCGGGGTGGTCTCATGGCGGGGCGGCGGCCCTGGCGGTGGGAGTCGCGTTGGTCGTGGGCGGATTGCGCGGCTCGGATGCTGGCAGGCAACCATGGCCGCTCGGGTGGCATGGCTGCGGGTGTTGGCGGGCCGGGGTGGCGGCGGAGGATTTGAAGCACCGGGGTACATCACCTACCCAGTCTGTGCACAAATAGACGGTGACGGCGTCCGTGGACGTCGTGTGCCTCCTTGTAGGCTCCGTCGTGATGCTTCTACTCCTTCCATCTTACTCCAGGCGAAAACTTGATATTCGGATCGGACGGTAGTGACGTTTGTGGTCGTGCCCTTCCTGGAGGCACCGTCTTGGAGTCCTCGGTCCGGCATGTCCGTCGCTCATCCTCCCGGACGATCGCTCCTCGTGATGGTGGTCTCTGTCGGCTCTAAGCGGACCCGTTTTGCTCATCTTTTAGGTACTTTGTAGTCGTTGAGGTTGTGTGTCGGTGCTCGGCATTCGTGTATCTCGCCTTGGGTGTGTGTGGCGTGCGTTTGTATCGGATGCTTCGATGTTGTGTTGGTGCTTTATACTCCCTCCGTCCGGAAATACTTGTCATCAAAATGGATAAAAGGAGATGTATCTAGACGTATTTTAGTTCTAGATACATCCCGTTTTGTCCATTTTGATGACAAGTATT
>NC_057796.1:219393797-219398568 GCF_018294505.1 Triticum aestivum | reverse complement strand
TTTTTCGTTAAAATATGGACCAACCAAACATAATCTATGTCAATATATACAATGTAAATGAGCTACATATAATGAAACAAGTGCTGGTATTTCATATGGTGCTTACAACATTCATGTCACAATAATGGATGTAAAAGGAAGAGGAAATTACACCAAATTTAGTGCCAAATTAGTTTCAAACGTGTCTGGATGGTTCCATCGCATACTTCTATAAATTCCACAGCTAAAGGCTGTTACTATATACTCCCTCCGTCCCATAATATTAGACTTTTTTGCAAGCTAACATAGCTTGCAAAAACGTCTTATATTATGGGACGGAGGGAGTAATTTCTAGCCCATCATATGAAATATCCCTGTTATAACATGGTTCCCAAGTTAACATGGCGATTTCTAGCCCTTGAGAATGAACATGATGGCTCTTATTAAGCTTATTTTAATCATATAATAAAGAAGGAAAGACAATTTGTATGCTTACCGTTTGTACAGCCAAATATTGTCCATGCAGAAGGTGCAATAACATCAGATGCCATTGGATCATTATGAGAAGATGACAATATTGTCCAATCTGGTAAAAATTCACACAACACAGAAAATAAGGGGTGAGATGGCACTAGAGAGGACAAATAGATTTATTATTTTGAAAACAATTTGGGTAACAAATACGAAGAAACTATTTAAGAGCATCCCCATATAGTAAGATACTTAATTGTTAACTAAACCTACTTGTTCATCACAAAGTATAATAATGCGTTACATACCTATTGAGTGCATGCGGTTACTGCGGCGGCTTAGTCTGCAACGATGTAATAGCTAATTAGCCAACCGAACATGCATGGATGCCACTTATTACAAAAAAAGTCAGCACACGTGTTAAACCAAAATGACTTTTCTATCAAAAAACTGGAAGAGCATAGCATGTAGCATAGAACTGTAAAGACCAACAGTCAAACTCAGACTGAAGCATCCATGTATAACCACACGAGTAATACACGAAATCATGTGTTGGCATGCGATAATTTACTTTATAAAAATATGAGCATGATAAGTTATAGCTAGACATCATTATTTCTTTAGCTCAACTCTTGAATACAAATCTAGCAAAAGAGCTAATGCAGTATAATCCATCTGTTGCGATGGAGTACAAAATCCATGGCATTTGGTTCCAACAAACCACACGTGGTTTATCTTCAGGCGGCAACGTGAAATTTCTAGCTTACACAAAACAGGACGACATGTTTGCTAGGACAAACATCTGACAGTAGTACTCAAATAAAATATTCATGTCATTTTCAGTGACAACGCCAATTTTCTGATTAAAAGAAATATGCAACCAATTGGAAAAGGGGTATATACTTTAGTAAAATATAAAAAGAAAACGACCTTATTGTTATCAATAGGAAACAAAGGCATGCATTCCCTGTCCATAGACTTGATAATCGACAAATTTGTGCTGTATATATTACCTGAAAGCCTGCCACCTTCTATGTGAACAAGCAACAACATGCTCATCTTTTCTGGGGGACTGCGCTCAGTGAAGAAATTATGAATTATATTAATGCTTTTGTGAACATAATGACAATGAAAACAATAAAATAAGCAAATCATGGACCTTTAAGGCAGACTCCATTAAGCACCTGATCCATCTTGCTGCTTCTTCTGAGCTTCTAGCACCCAACTGAAAAGCATCGGTCAATCAAAATAATCTTTGTATCACAAACCAAGCAGAAAGAATTAGCTCTGTTGTCAGACATGTGACTTAACAGTTAACATCAGTGCTTACCTTCAGCTGATCATAGTGGTTAGAGGCATTGTAGAGTGTGAATATGTAAAAAACCTGTCGACAAAATGATGACGAATGGGATCAAGTATTGTTCATATATTTGTAGGTAAAAATGTAAAATAAGAAATGAATGAGCTTACACTTCTATGAACACTTTCTCTCCCGTTGTCCGTAACACGTATACAAGAGTCAATTACTGCACTTCTAACAGGATCCTGTACCGGGGGAGGAAGGGGGGTGGAGCAAAACAAGCATAACATCATATTTCAAAAGAACATACAAGTGGAGCAAAAAAATTGTCGCACAAAATGAGAGTTTTTTTTTTTTTGACAGCAAATAAACTCAGAAAATGAGAGCTTATGGAATAGCAAATGCATGATCAATATGACATTCCTTTCCCTCCAAGACAAATGCGCTTTCATTGTTAACCATAACTCAGTTGAAATACACTAAGCATAGTGCCAACTTCTATGAACACTTTCTCTCCCATTGTCCGTAACACGTATACAAGAGTCAATTACTGCACTTCTAACAGGATCCTGTACCGAGGGAGGAAGGGGGGTGGAGCAAAACAAGCATAACATCATATTTCAAAAGAACATACAAGTGGAGCAAAAAAATTGCCGCAGAAAATGAGAGTTTATGGAATAGCATATGCATGATCAATATGGCTGAATGGAGTTCCAAATAGGTTCAGAACACTAATAAGGGTGGGATCGTCTGCCTTATTATGGTCGCTTTGGCTATGTAGAAATGATTTTGTTTTCAATAACAAAAACCCTACTCCATTGCAGGTTATTTTCCGCTGTACACACTTCCTTCATACGTGGTCTACAATACATCGTGTGGAGTACCAATCATTGTCAAGGCGGTGTGTGTACGCGATTGGAGCGGATGGCCAGGGAGGTTTTACCCAACATGCGTGGCAACATAATCTACGGATTGGTCCACCTTCTCCTGCGACTTAGGCATAGGCAGTGTCAGTCTTTTATGACTTTACTGTTGTCGTCATGTCGTTTTTAATATATTTTCGGTCAGACTGTTGGTGTGTGGCTGTGTGCATCTTAGCTATGCAAAGGCCAGGTGTTGCTCATCATGACTTGTATCCGCTTGATGCTACATTTTGAGCTAATAAAAACACCCTTTACCCAAAAAATATGCATGATCAATATGTCATTCCTTTCCCTCCCAAGACAGATGTGCTTTCGTTGTTAAGCATAACTCAGTTCCCTAATAAATGACTTCCCTTTTCACTCAAAATTGATATCAACGGTACTGAACTGACAGTCAATGGAGCAACCACATATGCAGATAAACAGGCAAACAGAGGATGTACGATAGTTCGCGTGCAGCTGTGTGATCCTTCCTTTTTTAGCAAATCATTGTTCCCTAAGAGGGGTTTGAAGTAAACGTCACAACACAACATGCCATACTAAGAGAATCAGCGTGGATAGCGCACTGGATTGGCTTGTGTGACTCTAACTATTATGGACGGAAGTAAAACCCGAACATCCCGAGGAACAAACAGTACTAGCCCCAAGCACTCGCAAAAGTAACCATGCGTCTCCGCAGCAGGGACGAAATTCGCATGCATTTGTGATTATATATATCTCAAAACCTACCGGCGGTTAAAATAATAATAGAAATCAACCTCGCCTAGGATACTAGGCTAGAGTTGGTGGCGAATCCAGTTGAGGATCCTCCGAACGCGCACGGGATTAAAATCGCCATAAATCCAATCAAATTCCCCGTAAACCTTAGCAGGATCGTGCTATAAGACCCCAACAAAGTGTCGTGAAATTTCCGGGAAAACAATGCCAGCGAGACCCAGAGGACAGGCGGGGGGAACAAGGGAGATGCGGGCTGGCACCTCGCGCTTGGAGCTGGAGGAGGAAGGCGCCGGGGCGGCCTTGAAGCAGCGGAGCGCGGAGTCCTCGAGCACGAAGTACCTCTTGCGCGAGGTCTGCAGCCCTAGCCGGTTGGATCGGATCAGGTAGAGCCACCCCTCCATCCGCCCGTCCTCTCCGCCCTCAGCGGCCTCCGCTGCCGCAGCGGTCGACGCGGCCTCCACGACGGCCGCCTCCGCCCCTCCCATTGGCCGCCCCCGCGCCGACGCAGAATTTCACCCAGTTGGTCTTCCTCCGCAGTCCGCAAATCTCCTCTCGGCGCAGAGTTTTAAAACTACCCTCGTCGGCTTGGCTCTGTTCGTCTCACATCTGGTGGTGGCCGGTGGCTTGTAGGCTGGGGGCTCTCTCTCCTCTCCTCTCTCTTCGCTTTTGTCCGTCCTGTTTTGTTCGTTGGTTGCAGTAGAATTGAATTTGGACGCAGTGCAGGGGTCGTCCTGTGGGTCCCGCTTGACGTGGGCCCGGGACGATTATTATTGCACTGGCCTTGGTGCATGAGCTGTTTGCTCCGGCTGCGTGCTTGGTGGCGGGCGAGTGGTTGGGGATTTGGTTCTTCTCCCTCGCTTGATTGTGTGTGGGACTGTGGAGACGAGAGGGGGATGGGCGAGACGACGGAGGACGAAAGAGAGGGCAAGGACCAGGGACAAGAAAAACATTGCAACCCTCTGAAACGTTTGGGGCGTGTTTGGCTGAGCGCACACCATCCATCCATGCAGGGGGATGGTCTATCTGCTGACCTGCATAGTAGCATGCTTCTTCAAAGCAGCCTAGAGTCTGACTTTGAAGAATTCTGCACGACACTGCATATCACTTCGTCCAGTCATATCATCGAAGTGCAGTGGACGGTTGGATTTACCGTCGTCTCCCTGTCGTGCAGACTGGATCGTCTGCCCAGCAGTTTCGTTGAAGAAATGGCAAACAGCCGTATGTTGCAACGAAACATTATGCTTGTGTTTTTGCCCTTGTGCAGCCTGGGGCTTTCCGGGAATCAAACGGAGTGCAAAGCATGACTCAGATGATGTACTAGCTCAACAGCTCTACCGGACCGCTCGTGCAAAAGGACCAAAACCAATGGACTGAACCAAAC
>NC_057796.1:219188143-219393435 GCF_018294505.1 Triticum aestivum | reverse complement strand
TGCACCAAACGAAGACGAAGGTGGAAGAGGGGAATGATATGGTCTCAAATCTAGGCTGCCTCGCTCGCTCCCATTTGGCATGCATATCGGTGATATCTCCAACCCCGCGCTCTCATCCAAATTTCGGCACACAGATCTCTCACAGTATAAAAGGTGACGATTGCTCATGCCGACGAAGACATGTCTGACTTCCTAGTGCGGGCATGCCATGACTGGCTTCCCTGCTTGCTTGCCTGCCCCTCGAAAGCTCGTGTCGTCATTGTCTGTCCTCCTCTCCCTGTCTCTGTGACGGTTGCATGTATCATGTCACACCAAAAATGTGTAATCGTCGGATGAGTTGTCCCCGTCACGCCGGAGGAAAGTGACACTACCCAGCCCCGGGTCTTTTCAGCTTGCGAGTGCGTGCAATATAGTACTCCTCCTCGTAGACGCATTGGCTAGCCACACGTCAGATTTTTCCTTTTCTTTAAAACGAAAAGCACACGTCAGGCTTCCGCAGGCCAGATTTCAAACTTCTTTAGTTTTCAATCATTTCTTGTTGGCTTGTGGAGCTGTAGTACTCTTATAATATCATTACTATTATACAGCTTCAAATGGTTGGCACATCTGCTATTCTGCTCTACAAAATTCCAGGTAACAACTGCAGTTTTTATACTCCATCGAGGCTAGTTTGGATTTTTGTGCTTTTGAGTCCTCCATTAGTGTACACAACAGATTAGAATATAGTACGAGTAAAACCTAAAAGAGCAGGAGAAAAGTCTTGCCTTCGACCCCCACCACGAAATAAGCTTCCATCAATTTTTTACTTTGAATGATGTTTCTCAAGGAAAAATAATATACTTTGGAGTCATGGTATCGCTGGTATTTTAAGGGCAAGTTGTTATAAAAAGGGGATACCCCAATGATAAGGCACGGAAGGAAAATCCTATACTACAGCTTTTGTATGTGCACAGTTGGGTTTTAAAAAACTGCTGCCAGGAGTACTGCGGTTTGAATGACCGTGATGGACAGTGACGACACACGACCCCCCAGCCCCCGCGTCGCTCCGCTCGGGGCGACTCGGGCGGCGACGAAACCCTAGCGCGCGCCGCCGCCCCCTGCTAGCTCCCCCCTCGCCGCCACCAGAGTAGGTCTCCGGGCAAGCCAGGGCGGCCGACGAGGACGGTGGCGGCGAGGATCTACTGCTCCGCCTCCGTGCGGAGAGCCTCGGGCGCCGAGGCGGCGGCCTCGGAAGGAGAGGCGACGGTTGGCTCTCCGGCGAGCAGTGGTCGCGGGTGCTGCTCCGCCCCCTCGGCCGCGCGGGCGGCGTGGTGGCGGCGGTTGTTTGGTGGCTGGTCTTCGCGTGCGGTCTTCTCCGACGGACGGCGCCAGATCTGCAGGTCTTTCCCTCCCCCTCTCATAGCTCCTTCCACCCCGGCGCTGCTGGTCCTTGGCGGTCCCTGGTCGTCGGATCTGGTGCGTTTGGGGTGCGGGAGTGGCGGCAGTCCGGGAGAAATCCTTGGCCGGTGTGGCCCAGCCACGACGGTGACGACATCACTGTTGCCGTGCCCCTCCCTAGAGGCTCCGTCGAGGTTCTGTTCCCCTCTCCCCCTCTCGCCCCGGGTGAAAACCTCATCCTTTTGGATGGGGCGGCAGCGGCGCTCTACGCCGTCACCTTCCTGGAGGTGCCGCTCAGGTGGTTCGAGAGATGCGAGGGCGTTCTGATTTGGGGATTGGGGGATTGACGGTCGCGTGGTCCGATTTTATCGTTCTGCGCATCCTTCCTCAGCACCTTCAATCTTGATAGCTTCATCCCTTCGTGTGTGGCTCTATGCGTATGGGCGAGGATCTTCCAAGGCGAGCTCGTCTCAGCTGGGGGCGGGGCTGAGTATCTCTCAAGGTTGTTCGTGGCTGCCATCTTATCTGGCTCTAGGGTGAGCTTCCCCATCTTCCGACGGTACGGCGTCCTTCGAGCCAGGACGAGGGGTAGGGGTCCTCTTCGGAGATGGTTTCGGGTAGTTTGTTGCAGCTCACCACTCCTGGTGCAGATGAGGGCATGCTCCATGCCTATGATGGGTCTCATCTTGTTAGTGCTTCCGCTCCACCTATGGTGCTCATTCTGCGCCTGGGGACTTCATCGACATCAAGCGAAGCTTTGTTGTCCATTATGTTGTAGTGCTTGGTGTTGTTGAGGTTTGTAAGTTGTCTAGTAGCACCATGTATCTGCCGTCTTTTTCTTTTTCCTCTTGTAAGGTGATGTCCGATGTAACTCCTGGCCGGTTGATGGCTTTGTTAATTCAAAGTCGGGCTCTCTCTCGAGCCTTCGTTCTAAAAAAATCATACCAGATTCTAGGATATGTACATATATATAGTCCGCGCTATTCGTCACCCTGGGTGAGGAATAGTTATTCTTCACCCTCTCTCTATTTTGACATCAATGCATCGTATTTTTACGTTTCGTAAATTTTGTCTTATTTCATACGTAAAAAGAGAGCGTAAGAAAATATATACTTGCCGTAAAAAATATTTTATGTTACGTAAAGTTACGAACGTAAAAACATACATAAAATGCGATATTTCTGGTCTTATAACCTATTTTTTTGTTTTCTTATACCAAATTTTACGTAGTGAATCAATATGAATGTAACTATTTGTATTCCAAATGTAATTTATTTATGAAGCGATCGTAAGATTACCTCGGACGAAGAATAACTTATTCTGCAACCTGGGTGATGCCAAATTCTAGTTATTAAAAATAAATGAAAACTGTAACATCGAGTGAAAACTACTGAACTTGTACTATGGGCTTAAAACACTTGTCCAGAAACTTTTATAGAGGAACTTGATTAGGATAATGTTGGCATTCTGGGAACGGGGTCTCCAGACTTGTCTGCCTGCGGCCCACGGCGTGGCTGAGCTAGCAGGCTCGTACGGCCCATCTTTATCGACAAGGCATTCAAGACCCTCGCGAGGCGGACGATACATGACCTCCTCAGGAGCGGCCTCGTCAGGCAGGCTCACGAGGGGCGGAGAGATCAAGGCAAGGCAAACCTCGCGAGGTCCTCGTGACGTGAGCCATGACGATCGAGACCAGGCGGGCGCCAGCGCGCGCAGCGTCCTTGTTTCCTCTTTGGTGCCAAGGGGGCAAGCGCAGGCGCGGAGTACCGAGGCATCAAGCAAAGGTTTCCATATCGGTGCAACGAGACCAAGACCAGCGGGACGGCAAGACGGAGGTCACCATGGAGCCCAAGACGGCGTCACCACCAGAGCCTTTTGCAAGCGAAGACCGCATTTGTCACGATAAGCTGTACTAACTGTCCCCTTTCAAATTGGCCGTTGTTAGCTCCCTTCCCGCTCGATATTTGGGAAGAGGACCAGGGCCTTTATAAATAGGACTAGCCACCACAGTAGGAGGACGGATTGGGGCACGAGGGGAGAACTCATTCAGAGGCATCTTACTCACACAAGTTCGCCAAGCACAAGAACACCTCAACCTCAGGAGGCTGTTCTTCCCCTTGTACTGTTCATCATCAGCCCAAGAGCCAATCCACCACCACCACACTGGAGTAGGGTATTACACCACCACGGTGGCCCGAACTAGTATAAATCTTGTGTCTTTGTGTTGCGAGTTCGTCGAGTTCGTCCGCGAGATCCTAGAGAGTTAGGGCGTGGATCGGTAGGGAGGAGATCTTCGAGCGCACCCCAGTGTTTGAACCTTGAGGGTTTTGCCGGAACCCGTGATCCGACATTTAGCGCGCCAGGTAGGGGTGCGCCATAGCTTCTCTTCCGTCGATCTACGCTCCGTCGCCACCGCGCTTCGCCCGCATGGCAGGCGCCCTGCCACCGACTCTGACGGCCATCGTTGACGACGGGGCCAGGGGGCTCCGAGCCCTGGCCCCCGCCCTGCTGCGGGTGCGGTGGCCACCCAAGTTCAAGCCGGAGATGCCGCCGTGCTACGACGGCGCAGCGGACCCGTCAGCTTTCCTGCTGGCCTATGAGGAGGCCGTCCTCGAGGTCGGGGGTGACGACAAGGTCATGGCCAACTGGCTTCCCATGGCCCTCGCCGGCGAGCCGCGCGCCTGGCTGCTCAACCTTTCCGGATCCACGGTGGCGTCTTGGGAGGAGCTGCCCGACCTCTTCACTGCGCGCTACGCGGCACCGGCGCACCACGCGGTCGCGGCTCACAGGCGCCGCCTTCAGATCGCCACATCAAGTCATTCCTCCGCCAGATTGGTGCCGCTTGCAAGCGCTCGGGGCTCCGCCGGGCTGGGCCGCGCCTGAGGCCGACCTCACCTTCAGCTCAGAAGACCACCCCGTCACCACCACTCGCTCGGGCATGCTTCCGATGCTCTGCACGCCCACCATCTGCAACGTGGCCGTCACCAAGACCCTCATCGACGGCGGCGCTGGCCTCAACTTGCTCTCCGTGGAAGCCTTTAGCCTTCTTCACGTGCCGTTCGAGCGGCTCAGCCTCAGCAAGCCTTTCTCAGGAGTTCATGGCGGCGCTGCCCGCTCCCTGGGGCAGATCCGCCTTCCCGTCACCTTCGGCACGCGTGACAACTACCGCACCGAGCTGGTCGACTTCGACATCGCCCGCATCGGCCTCTCGTACAACGCCATCCTCGGGTACCCAGCTCTGACCCAGTTCATGGCGGCGACTCATCCAGCCTACAACCTCATGAAGATGCCTAGAAGCAAAGGCGTCCTCACCGTCAAGGGGGACACCAAGGGGGCCGTGACGGCGTTCAAACTTGCCTTCAAGACCGCTGCGGCGGCGCAGCCCATCGGCGCCGGTGCCCCCGAGGCCAAGGAGGCCGCGCCAACCAAGAAGAAGCAGTTGTTCACCCAAGACAAGGCAGAAACCAAGCAGGTGCCGGTCGACGAGGACGGCTCCTCAGGAGCCACCTTCACCATAGGTGTCAGCCTCAACCCCAGCCAAGAGGAAGCATTGGTGAAGTTCTTGCGCGCGAACAAGGATATATTCGCATGGGAGCCCAATCAGCTGGTGGGGGTCCCGAGAGAGGTGATTCAACACCACTTAAGGGTATGCCCCAATGTGCGCCCTGTGAAGCAGCGAGCAAGGCGGCAGTCCACGGAGAAGCAGGCCTTCATCGTCCAAGAGACCCGCAAGTTGGAGGCGGCAGGTGCCATTTGTGAGGTTAGGTACCCCGAATGGCTGGCGAACCCCGTCGTGGTGCCGAAGAAAGGCGGGAAGGAGCGAATGTGCGTCGACTTCACTAACCTCAACAATGCGTGCCCTCAAGATCCGTTCCCTCTCCCGCGCATCGACCAGATCGTCAACTCCACCGCCGAGTGCGACCTACTGTGTTTCCTGGATGCGTTCTCAGGGTATCACCAAATCAAGATGGCGGTGGAAGATGTAGAGAAGACTGCCTTCCTGACCCCGTGTGGGGTGTACTGCTACACTTGTATGCCCTTTGGACTGCGCAACGCGAATGCGACCTTTCAGCGGCTGATGCACATCGCTTTAGGGCGGCAGCTTGGGAGAAACACGGAGGCCTACGTCGACGACGTTGTGGTGAAGTCTCGGGAGGCGAGAACCTTGATCCAAGACCTGGAGGAGACCTTCGAGAGCCTGCGCCAGGTGAACTTGCGGCTTAACCCGGAAAAGTGTGTGTTCGGTGTCCCTTCCGGCAAGCTGCTGGGATTCCTCGTGTCACACAGAGAGATCGAGGCGAACCCGGAGAAGATCAAGGCCATTGAGGACATGAGCCCACCGCAGACCCTCAAGGAAATGCAGAAGCTGGCTGGTCGGGTGACTGCGTTGGGACGCTTCATCTCCAAGCTGGGAGAGCGCGCCTTACCCTTCTTCAAGCTGATGAAGAAGAAGGGCCCGTTCGAGTGGACTCCGGAGGCCGACCGAGCCTTGCAAGACCTCAAGAGATACCTGACCAGCCCTCCGGTGATGGTGGCGCCATGGCCTCTCGAGCCTCTAGTACTTTATCTTGCCGCCACCCCATACTGCGCCAGCGCTGCGCTAGTGGCGGTTCGGGAGGAGCACCAGGCCAAGAGCGCGCCGCGCCAAGCTACGCTGCCAGCTGAGATGACGCAAGATCAGGAAGGCGCAGCAAGAGCCATAGCGGCGGCAACAGAAGACCAAGCTCGGCAGGACGATGCCATAGAGATTCCCGCAAGCAATCAGGCGCCAGGGGTCCCACCACCTTAGGAGGCACCCCAGCTTTCACAAGACGCGAGCCTCACCAACACGCCAGTCCTCGTCGAGCACCCGGTGTATTTCATCAGCACGGTGTTGAGGGACGCGAGGGCATGATATCCCATGCCTCAGAAGCTCCTGCTCGCGCTCCTGGTGGCCTCGCGCAAGTTGCGGCACTACTTCCAGGGCCACCCTATGAAGGTCGTCTCAGCCTACCCATTGGAGAGGGTGCTCAGGAGCCCCAACTCCGCTGGAAGGGTCGCTGAGTGGAACATCGAGTTGCAAGCGTTCCAGTTGGAGTTCAGCACTACCAGGGTCATCAAGGGAGCCGCGCTCGCTGATTTTGTGGCGGAATGGACGGATGCCCCGGCACTCGAAGTGGGCGAGGACCGGTCCACCTCGCCAGGAAGTGAGGCGCCCGACGGATGGGTCATGTATTTTGATGGTGCCTTCGCGCATCAGGGCGCGGGGGCTGGAGCAGTACTCATCTCGCCCACGCAGGACAAGCTCTACTACGCTGTGCAGCTCTGCTTTCAGCAGGGCGAGAAGGTCTCCAACAACATCGCAGAATACGAAGGCCTCATAGCTGGCTTGAAGGTCGCGGCGGCTCTAAGGGTAAAGCGCCTCACCGTTAGGGGCGACTCACAGCTCCTAGTCAACTTCTCCAACAAAGTATATGAGCCAAAGGACGAGCACATGGAGGCGTACCTCGCAGAAGTACGTAAGATGGAAAAGCAGTTCCTAGGCCTAGAGGTGCAGCATGTGCCCCGTGGCACCAACAAGAAAGCCGACGACATCACCAGGAGGGCATCCAAGGGGCAGCCACAAGAGCCCGGCGTCTTCGAGGAGCAGCTCTTCAAGCCGTCAGCGACGCCACCACTTTCAAGCACGGCACGGCCTCGGGAGGAGCTCCCACAACCGCCAGCCACGGGAGCCCCAGCTTGTGGCCCAACCTCAGGAGCTCGCTTGCTCTTGGAGCTCGAGCCCCAAGAGGGATGTTGGACCAAGGAATTCAAGGAATATCCGATGCAAGGGGCGCTACTGGAGAAGGAAGAGGACGCAGAGTGCGTGGCCCGGCAAGCCACGGCATACTGCATCCAGGATGGTGAGTTGTACAAGAAGCGACCAAATGATGTTTCGCTGCGTTGCATTTCCAGGGACCAGGGGAAGGAGTTGCTGATTGACATACACGGCGGGGACTGCGGACACCACTCGTCGTCACGGACTCTCGTCGGCAAGGTGTTCCGCGGTGGATTCTACTGGCCCACGGCGCTCAACGACGCAGCTGAGCTGGTGAAGTCCTGCGAAGCTTGCCAGTTCCACGCCAAGCAGATCCATCAGCCAGCTCAGGGCCTCCAGACTATACCGCTCACATGGCCGTTCGCGGTCCGGGGGCTGGATATCTTGGGCCCATTCCCTGGAGCGCCAGGGGGCTACCGCTACCTCTACGTCGCCATCGACAAGTTCACCAAGTGGGCGGAAGTGGAAGCCGTCCGCACCATCCCAGCTGGTTCTGCGGTTAAGTTCATCAAGGGCCTCATGAGCCGTTTCGGGGTCCCCAACTGCATCATCACCGACAACGGCTCGCAGTTCATCAGTAACCTCTTCAAAACATACTATGCTAACCTTGAAACGCAGATCTGCTATGCTTCGGTGGCGCACCCCAGGATCAATGGCCAGGCTAAACGCGCCAACGCGGAGGTCCTGAGAGGCCTCAAGACCAGGACCTTCAAGAAGAAGCTCGAGGCCTGCGGCAGGGGCTGGCACGACGAGCTCCAGTCCATGCTGTGGTCCATCCGCACCACCGCCACTAAGCCGACGGGCGAGACCCCGTTCTTCCTTGTCTACGGAGCCAAAGCGGTCCTCCCTCATGAGGTCAAGCATCGCTCCGCACGGGTCTTGGCGTTTGATGAAATGCAGCAGGACGCTACGCGGGGGATGGACCTCGTACTGGGGGAGGAACGTCGCCGCGAAGCTGCATTGAGGGTGGCAAGGTACCAGCAGGCACTACGGCGATACCACTGCCGCAACATCCGCTCCGGGACGCTCGAGGCAGGCGACCTCGTCCTGAGGCGGGTCCTCTCCAGGGAAGGGTTGCACAAGCTCTCACCCATGTGGGAGGGCCCATTCAGGATCGTCCATGTCTCCAGGCCTGGTGCCGCGCGCCTGGAGACATAGGACAGGGTGCCCATCCAGAACGCCTGGAACATCCAGCACCTCCGGAAGTTCTACCCATGAAGCAAGGCCCAGTGCCTGTGAAGAAAGGCCCAGTGCCTGTGAAGAAGGCCCGGTGCCTGTGAAGAATCGCCGCCCGTGACACTCTCACGTAATAATGAGTGGCGCTGTACACGCCCCGGAGTCTCAGGAGTGCCACCCTCGGGCCTCGGGGGCTCCCTCCCACGCCTAGTGGCAGCACTTAGCTCCGCGCTGGTGAGAAGACTTGAAGACTAGACTAGGTGCCGGACGCGGCTTTTCATTTGCTTTCTGTAGTTGGCTCGCCTTCTCTTAATCAAAGTTTGCTTCTGGTGTTCTTTGCTGATTTGGTTCCGTCGCCTTTTGCCGCCTTTTCCGAATCTAGTTCGCTTATGTTCTCTCTCTCGCATACCTCGCGAGGGGGCTAGGCAGGTGCCTTCGCGAGGGTTTCTTCCTCCTGTGTTGGTCCTTCTCTCTGCCTTCGGTCTGCTTTCTCGCGAGGCACCCTCGTTCGAGCCCACAACCGGCACATCTCTCCTAATCCGTGCCCCTCGGGTACCGCGATATGAAGCGCTGGGTCAAGGCTCGGGTGAACGACAGGTCTCCTAGCGAGCTTCCTAACAATTTTTTTGCAGTTCCTGAGCAACCACTAAGCCAAGACGGGCACGAGGAAACAAGTGCCTTGTGAAGAAGAGGCTGCCCCGAACGCGCCAGGCTAAGTTATCTCCGCACAAAATAACGACACAGCACGGAAATAACAAGTATAGCGTAATGATTGAGGAATCACAGTTCGATACACGCCCCTCTGGGCCCATACTGGTTTCATTTTGATGCAGGAAAGAAAAGAGGAACAAAGCAAAAGCGGCGTTGTAGCGAACCACGGGGGCAGGCCTCCAGCGACGTCCCGAGCTTAGCCGGATCCCTCCTCGCGCTTCACGGAGGCGCGGCGACGAGACGACCCGCTACCACCTTCGAAGCGAGTGCGGCGGCGTGGCGGCTGGTCGTAGCCGCCGCTGCTGGAGCTTCCGCCTAGAGAAGAGTCACTGTAGCTGGACGAGGCGCGGCCGGCGGGTTCGCCCTCGTCGCGGCCATCGCCGAGACCGAGCACCTCCTCGCCGTCGTTCGTCTCGGGGCAGCACCCGGCGCGGCGACCATCTTCCCCAAACACCCTCACGTAGAGGGTCGCATCACCGTCATACTTGAAATGGAGGGTGCACCGCCTGCCCAGGCCGCGCGCGCGGGCGAACGTCTGCCAACCGCGGGCCAGAGCTTTGTTGCCCGCGGCGGAGACTTCAACCGCGACCCAGGAGGCCCTGCTGCAGCAGCCGTCCGCCTACAGCCAGAGCCCGCCTGGACCAGAGGCCGGCAGCTCGTCGACGAAGAAGCGCGGAAGCTAAAGCCAGTTGCCGGCCGGATCCTCCGACCAGACAACAAACTCCGGCAGCACCTCTGCCGAGTGGAAGCGTGGCCGGGGTGGCCGCGCAACCACGGCACGTCTCACCTCATCGATGGGGCTGCCGCGATTGGAGCGACCCCCACCACGCGCAGCGGCGCCACCCCGGGAGCCGGGGGCCACGGCGGGAGTCGTGGTGTGCTTGCGGGGACGGCGGCGTCCCCGCTTGGGTGCTAGGGAGCCGGGCCCCTCGCGAGGGGCCTTTCCTTTCTCCGTGGCGGAGAACCTCTTCGACGGCGCCATTGGAGTCGGTGGTGGAGCAGAGGAGGAAGAAGCAGGCGGAATGGGAAGAAGTGGGGGACTGGGGCTCCGCCCCTTCCTCATTTATAGCAGGAGAAGGCCAACCAGCGCCCCCCACGATCACAGGTAATGATGGTTTTCCTTGCATGTCGTAGGGACTTGTCAAGTCGGGCAATTGCCGAGGCAGCGTGGGGAAGCGAAGACACCCGCGTCCAATCAACCGCCACGCGTCAATCGAGGCCGTAGGCTTTTGGGGCCCGCGGCGCTCCGCGCTTGACCTTTGGCTTCGCCTCGAAGCCAAGCCCGAGCGCGCCTTGGGCCCGGGGGCTACTGTCGGCATTCTGGGAACAGGGGTCCCCAGATTTGCCTGCCTGGGGCCCACGGCGTGGCTGAACTAGCAGGCCCGTATGGCCCATCTTCATCGACAAGGCATTCAAGACCCTCGCGAGGGGCCAAGCCTCGCGAGGCGGACGACAGAAGACCTCCTCAGGAGCGGCTTCGCCAGGCAGGCTCACGAGGGGCGGAGAGATCAAGGCAAGGCAAACCTCGCGAGGTCCTCTTGATGTGAGCCATGACGATCGAGACCAGGCGGGCGCCAGCGCGCGCAGCGTCCTTGTTTGCTCTTTGGTGCCAAGGGGGCAAGCGCAGGCGTGGAGTACCGAGGCATCAAGCAAAGGTTTCCATATCGGTGCAACGAGACCAAGACCAGCGGGACGGCAAGACGGAGGTCACCATGGAGCCCAAGACGGCATCACCACCAGAGCCTTTTGCAGGCGAAGACCGCTTTTGTCAGGATAAGCTGTACTAGCTGTCCCCTTTCAAATTGGCCATTGTTGGCTCCCTTCCCGCTCAATATTTGGGAAGAGGACCAGGGCCTTTATAAATAGGACTAGCCACCATAGTAGGAGGACGGATTGGGGCACGAGGGGAGAACTCATTCAAAGGCATCTCACTCACACAAGTTCGCCAAGCACAAGAACACCTCAACCTCAGGAGGCTGTTCTTCCCCTTGTACTGTTCATCATCAGCCCAAGAGGCAATCCACCACCACCACACTGGAGTAGGGTATTACACCACCACGGTGGCCCGAACTAGTATAAATCTTGTGTCTTCGTGTTGCGAGTTCATCGAGTTCGTCCGCGAGATCTTAGAGAGCTAGGGCGTGGATCGGTAGGGAGGAGATCTTCTCGCGCACCCCAGTGTTCGAACCTTGAGGATTTTGCCGGAACCCGTGATCCGACAGACAACTCCGTGGATCACCATATGAAGATCACTAAATGTTCATGGATCACCAAATGAAGATTACTAAATGTTCATGAAACGTGTCCGCTAACAATGAGAGCCGGCCATCCAATCGGAGTCACTCATCGATTTTTGCAGTGATTTTTGGGAAAAACATAGCAAAAAAACACTAAAACAAGTAATAAAATATCTAAAAAAACCAAATCTACTCCCCGTCATTGTGGCTCTGGAAATTGACGTTGGAGGTGAGGGCCACGCGGCAATGTCCGGCCTCGTCGTCGTTGCGGGCCGACGCTAACGAGGCGTCACTGACGACGGATACCTCTTTGGCATTACCATTGTGTTTGTCTGGCATGTCGTCGTTAGCCGCCTCATTTACGTCTGAGCGATGTGCTTGAAGTCGAGCATGGCCTGATTGACGTCGAGGATCGTCGGGTCTGCCGCCACCATGTGTGACTGTGTCCCGGCTAAGGGGTCTCGCACCACGTCTATCCATCTACTCTCATAGAAACATACTCTCGGTAGTCAGATATCATTCCCCCATTGTAACCCTCGCACGAGATACTCCACCATGAATACAAGTAGCAGGACTTAGGGTGTTGCTCCTCTACAAAGACCCGAACCTGGGTAACTTCCTTGTGTGACCTCCAATTTGGTACTGCTGGCCGTGTTCGCCACCCTACCGAGGGTACTGACGGTTCTATGTCTCATGGCATGCCGGGCATGGGCTACGCCGATCAGAGAATGAACCCAGATCAAATCGCTATACATGCCCAATGACTTCATGTCAGTCCAGAGTTTTGTCTTCGTCTCTTTCAAGCTTGAGGTTGATGACCACAGGCTGCTTTATGACGTAACACCGTGCTCCTCCATCGGCAAAATCTGCTTCGGAGGCCTCGATTTCTACTTCGACCAACACGACAACATCGTGGTGAAGGAGCGCTGATCCCGGCCAACCTCACGGCGTCTGGGCCTTCACCGACCGATCAACCTGCTCGATTGGTAGGCGTCAACATGATCTTCTAGGTCGTCGATATACGTCGGGCTCAGAAGCTTACCCAACACGCCAACACCAACGAAACCCTTAGAGTGGTCTAATTCCACGATCGCTTTTGATCGCACCGACCATTCATCCTACGTCCCCCATCCTGGAAATTTTTCCTTGGTGGTAGATCCGATCGTTGGAGGTTTGTGCTTCCCATGGGTCTGATGGATGATGGCAGCGGCGTAGACATCATCTTCCCCGAAACTCTTGCCTAGATGGTAATCTCTCAGTCTCATATGTTGCCCTCGCATACCAACTTCGACGGTTTCGTGCCAGGCAAGCAAGTGCATCCCCTCGGCCAGCTCAATCTAGAGGTCGTCTTCAAGGACAAGCAAAACTTCATGTGAGAAACACTCCGATTTGAGGTCGCACCATTCCGCACTGGCTACAATGCCATCCTCGGCAGATCGGCCTACGCCAACTTCATGGCACTACCCTTGTATGCATACCTCCAACTAAAGATGCCGGGCCCATGTTCGACCATCATGATCCACGACAGCCCGAGAGGGCGCTCAAAGCGGAGGTTGCAAACATGGAGCTCGCCGAGGCAGCGCTAGCCTCCCCAAAACTCGAACACATCAAGCAGTCCATCGACACATCCACAACACCATTGTCGGCCAAGCCCAGGCCAGGTCCAGCCTTCCAGTCGACGAAGGAAACCAAGAAATTCCAAGTGCACCAAAGGACCCCGCAAAATGGTAAATGAGAGGAGACACATCAAAAGAACAGTAGGACGCCATCCTGCAATTCCTCTAAAGCAGTTGGGACATCTTCGCCTAGAAGCCTGCGAACATGCCAGGGGGTCCCGCAAAGATTGCACCACACAACCTCGATGTCTGGAAGGATGCAATGCCAGTCAACACAAGCCCTTCGTCGCTTCACTACAGAGAAAAGGCGGACCATCGATGAGGAGACCGCCCGGCTCCTAGCTGCTGGTTCATCGTAGAAGTCGCACATCCAGAGTGGTTGGCCAACCCCGTCATGGCACGGAAGAACATGTCATGGCCGTGCACGTGTGTCGACTACACAGACCTCAACAAAGTGTGCCCAAAGGACTTGTTCCTTCTGTCTCGCATCGACCAAGTGATAGATTCAAATACAGGCTGCGAACGCCTATGTTTCTTGGATGTCTACTCCGGCTACCATCAGATATGCATGAAGGAGTCCGGCCCGGAGAATACCTCCTTCATTATGATTTTTGGCCCCTGCTGCTACATCACTATATATGCCCTTTGGGCTCAAGAATGTTGGGGCTACGTGAAAGGGCATTTTCGGCCTTAAGTGTTTTGGTGTTGATGGAAATGCAATTTGCGGACTAACTATGTGCCTAAGCTACTCAGGTATACCTCGTAAGACACAAGACGGTTGAGCACCCCTCCAGATGTAAAAGAGAGAAGATGCATTTCTGATGCGTTTCTATTTTTTGGTGGTAGGAAATCTGCACTATTAAGAGTGGGCCCGCATCAGAAGATGCGGGTAGAATCACATCACATACATATCGAGTATTCACACCCACATATCAATCCTTCCACCTTTTGAGGAGACAACCTATTTTCTACCGGTTGCAGAAATACTCATGAGGACATCACTACCTTGAATACGACAAAAAATATTGTATATATGCATATTGTGATGTGATTTTTAATACAAACTATGCAATAATTTATTTATGCTATTCAGGACAAAAAATCACTGACTTTTATGTCATGTCTAATTGCAGGTGTATTGGACACTTGTACAATCCACGTGTGAATAAAAATGAAAAGGAGATGATTAGGTGCTGCTTAAGAAGTTCACTCACGTCGCTTTTGGTCCAAGAGAAGATGGAGACCAAGCCCACCACTTTTGGATTCGGATTCAAACTACACTAACACACCCGACTTCAAACACCTAAAACTTTTGCATACGGACTCTAAATAGGATGAATCTTTTTTGTTGGAAAGCTTATCTTGTGGAATTTCGAGCACAGTTGGATTCATCTTCATATTCTTTCTGAGCATGGAGACAAAGGAAAAAGGTGTGATGTTGCTGGAGAATCCGAGTCAAAACCCAAGACAAAAGGTATTGCATCACCTCCACTTGGGCCCATGGGCCTTGTACGGCGTATGGTTAGATTTAGGTTGCCTTGGACGTCCTCCCACCTCCTTGGCCGCCATCACTTGGTCCTATATAAGTAGATCAATCTAGTAGCATTTTCTTTGAGTTTTAATTAGTTAAAAGTTATTGCTGCAACTTCGTGTACTTCATTTGTATCCAACAACCAGGTCGAAACCGCTTTTGAAACCCCACATTTACAATACTTCATATATATTCGCAACATTCAGATTGCTTTATCGTATTCTTGCCCGTTCTTTGATTGATTGTAGGAATAGACCTTCGTGGTCAGGCTGATCGTGCTTCTGGCATTGTCAGTAACCTCCAGGAGATTGGTTTAGTGATTACTAAGGCGCAATGTCGTGCACGTTTGTAGTCGGATCGTCAAACTCAGCTCCACCAAATCGATAGCTACCTCTCATGAAAAGATCTGGACACCCGCGCCTCTATCAAGTGGTGTCAGCTTTCAGGTTGCTTGGTGAGAATTTCCAGTTATACCTAGGTTATAATTATTTTCTTACCTATTGTCCAAGAAAAAGCCACAAAAAAGTTAGATATGTCCATATTTTGTCCAAGCCAGTCAGAGCCTTTGCAATTTTCTTTTTAGTGCTTGCACAGTTGAATTATCGATTGCATCGTCGTGTCTGGTTGTTGGTCTTACTGTCCAGTCCTTTAGAGTTTCAAGTTCTGTTCACATAAGTCATGATGCCGCTGCACCATTATCCCCTCTGCTGCCGACCACGACCATCCATCAATTTCCACTACGTGCTCCCCATCAATACCGATACCTAAGCATGTGAGCACGTATAGTACATAAAACTGAAACATCTATGAACACAACATATACGGCTAGCACATGAACAAGCAAGTAGGGGATGAAAAAATCATACCTTCTGGTTGGCAAGGCCAACGCAGCGGCTGTAGTAGCAGCCTTGGCATCGTCCGTGACATTCTTATTGGTGGCTTCGTCGTCGGCCATGGGGTCAATGCAGGGGAAGTAGTCTATGCAGAGAAGGATGAAGATGGGGACGGATCCAGAGCAGTCGCGCCGAGACGCTCCCCAAAACGTTGTCACCCTTCTCCCAGGCAAGATCTGAAGGACGAGGTTCCGGAGGCACCTGCTCTCCCGACCAACCGTGCACACAGTCATCAGGATGGGATTATCGGAAGCAACACTGTGAGAGAAACAATAGATGACTGCTAGAGTTGTGCAAGGAAGAAGTGAGTGTGTCATCTGCACTGGCCAACGCCTCCTTATATAGTCCGTGAAGTTAATTAATAAAGATTAACTAACATTCCTGACCCGCAAAAATAACGCGCATAGGTGGCTCGGCTCATTCTCGCAACCTGCAAATCACGACGAGGCGGGCGACGGAGGAGCGCGTGTGTGTCACTTCTACTTCTTGATCTTGCGTTGATTTTCCCCTTGAAGAGGAAAGGGTGATGCAGCAAAGTAGAGATAAGTATTTCCCTCGGTTAAGAACCAAGTTATCAAACCAGTAGGAGGTACACGCAAGTCCCCAATAGATGCGCCTGCACAAACTAACAAACACTTGCACACAATGTGAAAAAGGGGTTGTCAATCCCTTCACGTTCACTAGCAAGAGTGAGATCTGATAGAGATAGGTATAAAGATAAGTAAAAGGCAAAATAAAATAAAGGTAAATAAATTGCAACAAGATATTTTTGGGTTTTTGGTTTTATACATCTGAAAATATATGATGAGAAATAGACCCGGGGGCCATAGTTTTCACTAGAGGCTTCTCTCTTGAAAGGACACATACGGTGGGTGAACAAATAACTATTGAGCAATTGATAGAAAAGCGCAAAGTTATGACGATATCTAAGGCAGTGATCATGAATATAGGCATCACGTCTGTGACAAGTAGACCGACTCCTGCCTGCATCTAGTGCTATTACTCCACACATCGACCTCTATCCTTAATGGCAACAATACAAATACGTGCCTCGCTACCCCTACTGTCACTGGGTGAGGACACAACAAGATTGAACCCATCACAAAGCACCTCTCCAATTGCAAGAAAAATCAATCTAGTTGGCCAAACCAAATCGATAGATCGGAGAGAAATACAAAGCTATATTAATCATGCATAAAAGAGTTCAGAGAAGACTCAAATAATATTCATAGATAATCTGATCATAAATCCACAATTCATCAGATCTCAACAAACGCACTGCAAAATAAGATTACATCGAATAGATCTGCAATAACATTGAGGAGAACATTGTATTGAAGATCAAAGAGAGAGAAGAAGCCATCCAGCTACTAGCTATGGGCCCATAGGTCTTTGGTAAACCACTCACACATCATTAGAAGGGAAGCAAGGTTGGTGTAGAGTGATACGTCTCCGTCGTATCTATAATTTTTGATTGTTTAATGCCAATATTCTAGAACTTTCATATACTTTTGGCAACTTTTTATATTATTTTTGGGACTAACATATTGATCCTGTGCCCAGTGCCAGTTCTTGTTTGTTGCATGTTTTTTGTTTCGCAGAATATCCATATCAAACGGAGTCCAAACACGATAAAAACTTACGGAGATTTTTTTTGGAATATATGTGATTTTTGGGAAAAAGAATCAACGCGAGACGATGCCCGAGGGGCCCACAAGCCCTAGGGGCGCCCCTACCCTGGGCGCGCCTGGGAGGCTTGTGGCCACCCTGTAGGTCGGTTGGAGGTGTCCTTCGGCCGCAAGGAAGCTTATATCCGGATAAAAATCATGTTGAAATTTCAGCCCAATGGAGTTATGGATCTCTGGGAATATAAGAAACGGTGAAAGGCCAGAAAACAGGAACGCAGAAACAGAAGGAAACAGAGAGAGAGAGAGAGAGAGATCCAATCTCGAAGGGGCTCCTTCCCCTCCGCCGCCATGAAGGCCAAGGAAGAAGAAGAAGAGGGAGGGGGGCTCTCTCCCCCTCTCTCCCGGTGGCGTCGGAACGCCGCCAGGGCCATCACCGTGACGGCGATCTACACCAATAACTTCACCGCCGTCATCACCAACTCTCTCCCCCTCTATGCAGCAGTGTAACACCTCTTCTCCCCGCTGTAATCAATACTTAAACATTGTTCTCAATGCTATATATTATTTCCCAATGATGTATGGCTATCCTATGATGTTTGAGTAGATCCGTCTTGTCCTATGGGTTAATTGATGATATTGATTGGTTTGAGTTGTATGTTTTATTATCGGTGCTGTCCTATGGTGCTCTCCGTGTCGCGCAAGCGTGAGGGATCCCTGCTGTAGGGTTTGCAATATGTTCATGATTCACTTATGGTGGGTGGCGTGAGTGACAAAAGCACAGACCCGAGTTAGTAGGTTGTTTGCGTATGGGAGTAAAGAGGACTTGATACTTTAATTCTATGGTTGGGTTTTACCTTAATGATCTTTAGTAGTTGCGGATGCTTGCTAGAGTTCCAATCATAAGTGCATATGATCCAAGTAGAGAAAGTATGTTAGCTTATGCCTCTCCCTCATATAAAATTGCAATGATGATTACCGGTCTAGTTATCAATTGCCTAGGGACAAATAACTTTCTTGTGACAAAAAGATCTCTACTAAATCTAACTTAATTGTTTCCTTATCTAAACAACCCCTAGCTTTTATTTACGTGTTCTTTATTATCTTGCAAACCTATCCCTTTACACCTACAAAGTACTTCTAGTTTCATACTTGTTCTAGGTAAAGCGAACGTTAAGCATGCGTAGAGTTGTATCGGTGGTCGATAGAACTTGAGGGAATATTTGTTCTACCTTTAGCTCCTCGTTGGGCTCGACACTCTTACTTATCGAGAAAGGCTACAATTGATCCCCTATACTTGTGGGTTATCAAGACTTTTTCTGGCGCCGTTGTCGGGGAGCAATTGCGTGGGGTGAATATTCTCGTGTGTGCTTGTTTGCTTTATCACTAAGTAGATTTTAATTTTTGTTCTAAGTTGTTCTTTAATTATGGATATGGAACATGAAATACCCCCAAAAAATAGGTGTACTTGCTACTCATGGAGATGGGGAACCTCCTAAAACCCTCGATGCTCGTTATGTGGAAAATATTATGCACTACTTTGATAATCCTGAGAAAACCCCATTCAACTTGATAATGGGAGACACGTTGGATCAACGTTAATAATTTAGGGATTATCGCTTGACTCTAAAAGGGAAACTCTTATGGGATCAAATTCATATGTTGCATTGTTATGCTTGGAATTTATGCTTGAGATATGATTATACTTGTTGCTCTAGGATGAAGGCTCCACACCTTCCCTTTTCATGTAAATTTAATGATAATGAAACCTTGGCTTCTAATGCTAATGGTATATATGATCACTATGATGTGTAAATAATAGAAGAATCTGTTGCTTTTAAGGGTGATTATGAAATTGAATCTTTGTTTGAAAAGTGTGAAAATTATGATGATGTTGTTTACAGACCTGAAAATTATGCTATACTTAAATATTGCTACGAGAATTATGAATATAATGCCGATATTAATGAGTTTATTGAGAAAGTCTCGGTTGTCCAAGAAGAGACTAATATTTTGCAGGAATCTATGGAAGAAGAAATTGATGACATTGTGAGCTCATTAGATGAAAAAGATGACGAGGAGAGCGAAGAACAAAAGGATGAAGAGCGGATTAGCTACCCGTGCCCACCCTAATGAGAGTAACTCTTCAACTCATACATTGTTTAATTTCCCTTCGTGCTTATCGAAGGATGACTGCTATGATGATTGCTATGATCCCTTGGATTCGTTTGAAATATCCCTTTTTGATGAACTTGATGCTTGCTATGCTTGTGGCCATGATGAGAATATGAATTATGATTATGGATATGAATTTGCTATAGTTTCTTATGTTAATAATGAAATTGTTGCTATTGCACCCATACATGATAGTCCTATTATCTTTTTGAATTCTCCCAACTACACTATATCGGAGAAGTTTGCTCTTATTAAGGATTACATTGATGGGTTGCGTTCTACCATTATACATGATGATTTTGATGAATATAACATGCATGTGCTTGATGCTCCTACTTCCAATTATTATGAGAAAGGAACTACATCTCCTCCTCTCTATGTTTCAAATACGATAAAATTGCAAGAAACTGCTTATGCTATGTATTGGCCTTTACTAGATGTGCATGAATTGTTCTTTTATGACATGACGATGCATAGGAAGAGAGTTAGAAATTTTTGTTGCATGATATATGTTACTTTGTGCTCACTACTAAATTAAAAATCATTGTTAATTAAAATTGGCTTTGATATACCTTGGGATCCGGGTGGATCCATTATTTGAGCACTTTATGCCTAGCTTAATGGCTTTAAAGAAAGCGCTGCCAGGGAGACAACCCGAAAGTTTTAGAGAGTCATTTATGTGTGCTTTTAAAAAGTTAAAACAAAAAATAGAGAGGGGAACTTAAAAACTTTTCCAAAAAGAAAAGCGAAAGTGAGAAAGATGAGCATTGTTAAAGTGGGAGCTAGCCTTGAACTTTGTTCATGTCCATGGAAACTTTGTGAACCTTGATTACAGAAAATTTTCAAAAAAAGTAATTATCCCCTTGTACAAACCTTTGTATTATAAAAATAATGTGCCAAGATTTTCCTTTAGGATGATTAAATTGCTTGTTTGGTTTGTGCACTGCAAAAACAGAAACTTTGGCTATAGTGCGTGAATTTACAATTTTTACTGGAAAGTCAAACGTTTTTGAAGTTTTTACATACTACTGCTATACAATTTTTTTATGTTGTCCTAATCTTTCAGAATTGTTAGAGTTACAGAAGTATGGTCAATGTTCAGATTGCTACAAACTGTTCTGTTTTTGATGCATTGTTTTGCGTGTTTTGATGAATCTATGGAATGTGTCGGTGATATAAGCCATGGTGAAGTTAGAGTACAGTAGCTATAATGCAAAAATAAAATATGAATGAGTTTTCAACAGTACTTCAAGTATTGATTTGTTTTATTATACTAACAGATCTCACGAGGGTTTTGTTAAGTTTTGTGTGATTGAAGTTTTCAAGTTTTGGGTGAGATCACGATGGATGAAGGAATAAGGAGTGGAAAGAGACTAAGCTTGGGGTTGCCTGAGGCACCCCAAGGTAATATTCAAGGACTCCCAAGAAACTAAGCTTGGGGATGCCCCGGAAGGCATCCCCTCTTTCTTCTAACGACCAACGGTAATTTTACTTGGAGCTATATTTTTATTCGTCACATGATATGCGTAAATTCTTCGAGCGTCTTTTGTGTTTATTTTTCCTTTTTCTTTTATGCACCATGCTAGTATGAGAAAGTCCTTGGTTGATTTATAGAATGCTCTTTGCACTTCACTAATATCTTTTGAGTATGGCTTTGTAGAATGCTTCATGTGCTTCACTTATATCATTTGAAATTTGGATTACCTGTTTCTCTATGTATAGGAAACCGCCATTTGTAGAATGCTCTTTGGCTTCACTTATATTTGTTAGAGCGCGGACATATCTTTTGTAGAAAGAATTAAACTCTCATGCATTGCTTATATCTATTTAGAGAGTTGACAGGAATTGGTCATTCACATGGTTAGTCATAAAATCCTACATAAAACTTGTAGATCACTGAATATGATATGTTTGATTCCTTGCAATAGTGTTGCATATAAAGTGATGATATTAGAGTCATGCTAGTGAGTAATTATGGATTGGTAGAAATACTTGTGTTAAGGTTTGTGATTCCCGAAGCATGCACGTATGGTGAACCGTTATGTGATGAAGTCGGAGCATGATTTATTTTTTGATTGTCTTCCTTACGAGTGGCGGTCGGAGATGAGCGATGGTCTTTTCCTACCATTCTATACCCCTAGGGGCATGCGTATTAGTACTTTGCTTCGATGGCTAATAAATTTTTGCAATAAGTATGTGAGTTCTTTATGACTAATGTTGAGTCCATGGATTATACGCACTCTAAATTTTCTGCAATTTGCTAGCCTCTTCGGTACCGTGCATTGCCCTTTCTCACATCGGGAGTTGGTGCAAACTTCGTCGGTGCATCCAAACCCCGTGATATGATATACTCTATCACACATAATCCTCCCTATATCTTCCTCAAAGCAGCCACCATACCTACCTATTATGGCATTTCCATAGCCATTCCGAGATATATTGCCATGCAACTTCCATCATCATCATATACATGACTTGAGCATTCGTTGTCATATTGCTTTGCATGATCATAAGATAGTGATGCGGCTTGAATTACGTAGGTATTTCCCCAAAGAGGAAGGGATGATGCAGCACAGCTACGACAGGTATTTCCCTCAGTGATGATACCAAGGTTATCGAACCAGTAGGAGAACCACGCAACACTACATGAACGTCTCCTGCACACAAAGAACAAATACTAGCAACCCGACGTAAGAGAGGGGTTGTCAATCCCTCACGGGTAGAAAGATAGGTAAAATTCTAGTAGATTGGATAAATAGATCTCGCGGGAACGCGAGATAAAATAAATAACAATAAATTGCGGCAAGGTATTTTTATATTTTTGGATTAATAGATCTGAAAATAAAAGCAAATAAAAATAGACCTCGAAGGCAAATATGATAAAGAAGAGACCCGGGGCCCGTAGATTTCACTAGTGGCTTCTCTCGAGAAAAAATAGCATACAACGAGTAAACAAATTACTATTGGGCAATTGATGGAACTTCAAATAATCATGACGATATACATGCAATGATCATTATATAGGCATCACGTCCGAGATTAATAGACCGACTCCTGCCTGCATCTACTACTATTACTCCACACATCGACTCCTATCCAGCATGCATCTAGTGTATTAAGTTCATGGAGAAATGGAGTAATGCAATAAGGACGATGACATAATGTAGACAAGGTCTATTTATGTAGAAATAGACCCCATCTTGTTATCCTTAATAGCAATGATACATACGTGCCGGTTCCCCTTTTGTCACTGGGATCAAGCACTGTAAGATCGAACCCATCACAAAGCACCTCTTCCCATGGCAAGAAAAATTGATCTAGTTGGCCTAACTAAACCAAAGATTCGAAGAAGAAATACGAGGCTATAAGTAATCACGCATATAAGAGATCAAAAGACTGAAATAACTTTCATGGATAAAAGCATAGATCTGATCATAAACTCAAAGTTCATCGGATCCCAACAAACACACATCAAAAAGAGTTACATCGAATAGATCTCCAAGAGACCATTGTATTGAGAATCAAAAGAGAGAGAGACAGGAAGCCATCTAGCTACTAACTATGGATCCATAGGTCTACAATGAACTACTCACGCATCATCAGAGAGGCACCAATGAGGATGATGAACCCCTCCGTGATGGTGTCTAGATTGGATCTGGTGGTTCTGGAACTTGCGGCGGCTGGAATTTATTTTCTTCGACTCCCCTAGGGTTTCTAGAATATTGGCGTATTTATAGAGCAAAGAGGCGGTGGGGGAGGCCACCGAGGTGTGCACAACCCACTAGGGCGTGCCTGGGCCCCCAGGCGCACCTAGGTGGGTTGTGCCCCCCTCGGGGCACCCCTCTAGTACTTCTTCGGCCCATCTTGTGTCTTCTGGTCCAGAAAAATTCTCCAAAAAGTTTCTCTGCGTTTGGAATCCGTTTGGTATAGATTTTCTGCGAAGTAAAAAACAAGCAAAAAACAACAACTGGCACTAGGCACTATGTCAATAGGTTAGTCCCAAAAAAATGATATAAAGTTGCTATAAAATGATTGTAAAACATCCAAGAATGATAATATAACAACATGGAACACTAAAAAATTATAGATACTTTGGAAACGTATCAGCATCCCCAAGCTTTATTCCTGCTCGTCCTCGAGTAGGTAAATGATAAAAACAATTTTTTTGATGTGGAATGCTGCCTAACATGTTCATCACATATTATTTTCTTTATAGCATGGACATTTGGACTTTTTATATGATTCAAAGCAATAGTCTAGTTTTGACATGAAAATTTCAATACTCAAGCATATCAACAAGCAGCCAAGTCTTTGAAAATATCAATACTAAAGCAAGTTATCCCTAGCCCATTATGCTCAATCGTTGATCCATTAATGAAACACACTCGCATATTAGCTACACCCAATGCTCAAGTACGATCATAGTGCCCCTTAGTTGGTGCTTTATAAGAGAAGATGGAGACTCAAAATAAAAATTGCATAAAGTAAATAGAAAGGCCCTTCACGGAGGGAAGTAGGGATTTGTAGAGGTACCAGAGCTCAAATAGAAAAAGATAGAGATAAAAACATTTTGGGTGGCATGCTTTTCCTGTCAACAAAAATGATCGATTAGTTCCCAATACTTTCCATGCTAGATATATCATAGGCGGTTCCCAAACAGAAAATAAAGTTTATTCCTTTTTCCACCACACTTTCACTTTCCATGGCTAGCCGTATCCACGGGTGCCTTCCATACGAACACTTTCCAAGGAATTTATTATTTGACAACATAAAGTAAATTCATTTTTCATTTCGGGACAGGGCATCCCTAATACCTTTGCCGTACTCTCGTGCAATGACAAGTGAATAAACACTCATCATGAGAATAACACATCTAGCATGGAAATATATTAGCCACCCCCTACCGTTTCATGAGCGGTACGAGCACACAAAAGAGAAATTTATTTTGAAGATTAGAGATGGCACATACAAATTTGCTTAGAACGGCAAAAGAATACCGCATATAGGTAGGTATAGTGGACTCATATGTCAAAACTGGTTTAAGGATTTTGGATGCACAAGTAGTGATCATAGTGCAAATGAAGGCTAGCGAAAGATTGAGAAGCATCCAACCAAGAAACAAAAATCTCATAAGCGAGCATTAAGCATAACTAACACCGAATAATGCACCAAGTAGGATGTAATTTCATTGCATAACTATTGACTTTCGTGCTTGCATAGGGAATCACTAACCTTAACACAGTTATTCTTACTAAAGCATAATTACTCATCAACATGGCTCACATATTATATCATCATATCGCAAAACTATTACAAGGAATCAAGTTTATTTTGTCCAATGATCTTCATGAAAGTTTTTATTATATCCCTCTTGAATATCTATCACTTTGGGACTAATTTCATATGTTGCTTTTGATAGCTCAAACAAATCTAAGTGAAGAACATGAGCAAGAGAGAATTTCTTAAAAAAATTACTAACTCTCAAATAAATCTAAGTGAAGCATGAGAGCATTTCTTCAAAAATACTAAAGCACACCGTGCTCAAAAAGGTATAAGTGAAGCACTAGAGCAATTCCATAGCTCATAAATATTTAAGTGAAGCATAGAGAGCAATTATAACAAGTCATAGCATAATTTTGACTCTCTCAAATAGGTGTGTCCAGCAAGGATTCATGAAACAAAATAAAAAGCAAAACAAGCAAAGACTCATACCATACAAGATGCTCCAAGCAAAACTCATGATATGTGACAAATAAAAATATAGCTCCAAGTAAAATACCGATGGTCGTTAGAAGAAAGAGGGGATGCCACTCGGTCATCCCCAAGCTTAGTTGCTTGCTTCTCTTTTAGGTAATAGCTTGGGATGACATGGTCATCCCCAAGCTTAGACTTTTATTACTCCTTATTCCTTCATCCATTGTGATCTCACCCAAAACTTGAAAACTTCAATCACACAAAACTCAACAAAACCTTCATGAGATCCGTTAGTATAAGAAAGCAAATCACTACTATAAGTACTGTTGCAAACCCATTCATATTATACTTTTGCATTATATCTACTATATTCCAACTTTGCTATGGCTCAAACCCCCCGAAAGAGTCCATAGATCAATCAAAATAAGCAGACAACGCAAAGAAAACAGAATCTGTCAAAAACAAAACAGTCTGTAGCAATCTGAAAACTTCCAATACTTCTATAACTCCAAAAATTCTGAAAAATTAGGACAACATGGGCAATTTGTATATTAATATTGTGTAAAAACTTCAGAATTTTTAGTTGCTTCTGTGATTTTTGAAAATTATTTTACTAGACGCAAAAGTTTCTGTTTTCCAACAAGACCAAAGCAACTATCACCCAACATGATCACAAAGGCTTTGCTTGGCACAAACACTAACTAAAACACAAAAAACACAATCATAACAGTAGCATAATTGTGCAAACACTCAAGAACAGAAAGAAAAAGACAAAAATAAATTTTATTCATTGGGTTGCCTCCCAACAAGCGCTATCGTTTTACGCCCCTAGCTAGGCATAACGCAAAGATCTAAGTATTGTCATCTTTCTTTTCCTTAACGGTGTTTTTGTCAGAGGGTTTTGTAAAAGCAACATAAAACACCTTATCCATAGAGATTTTAGCACTATCAAGTTGCTTATCATCATATCCCCTTTGATTTTTGGCAACAGTCCAAGAATAGTGTTGATTAACATCATTAAAACTTGTTGGATTATATCTAAAACAGGGACTTCCTTTTTAAGATTCTCATCAAAGATTTCGTTATCCCCAAGCAAATTTCTTAGCACATAATCACTATTATAAAGAATCTCATCTATCACCGGTTTTTCATGATTCATAACATAGAAATTGAAAATTTCCCTAGCTTCCCGTATTATGTAATCAAATTCATTCATAAGAACAAGGGTAGCCAACTTTTTAGCTTTGGGATTCTTTATATCGGGTAGCTCAGAAAACAATCTTTGCAAGGTAGGATGGGTATGGATAAATTTATTTTCAAGTTTCAGAACTAGTGCTGAAATAGCTTCCGCGTAAGATTTAGTCCTCTTAAGTATAGGAACATCATCAAGACTTAAATTTCCAACACAATTGAAAAATTCTTGGATACGTTCTTTTCCTGTAACATTCCATTGTCCCAAAACAAAAGTTTTAGCATCCAGATTGCCAGATCGTCCAATTTTAGGAGTTAGGCCATCATCAGCTTCTGCCATACCAATGTCACTCATGGTGACAAATCCTAGCAAACAAAAATTCCAACGAGAAACACGAAAAGAAAGAGGGCAAGTAAAACGAAATTTTTTGTGAAGTGGGGGAGATGAAAACGAGAGGCAAATGGCAGATAATGTAAATTGCAAGGATATGAGATTTGTGATTAGGAACCTGGTAGATGTTGATGATGTCTCCCCGGCAACGGCGCCAAAAATTCCTTTTGATGCGTCTTGAACTATGTCGGTATTTCCCCAAAGAGGAAGGGATGATGCAGCACAACTATTGTAAGTATTTCCCTCAGTGATGAGACCAAGGTTATCGAACCAGTAGGAGAACCATGCAACACTACGTGGACGGCTCTTGCACACAAAGAACAAATACTTGCAAGCCGACGGAAGAGAGGGGTTGTCAATCCCTCACGGGTAAAAAGATAGGTAAAATTGTAGTAGATTGGATAAATAGATCTCGCGGGAACGCGAGATAAAATAAATAAAAATAAATTGCAGCAAGGTATTTTTGTATTTTTGGATTAATAGATCTGAAAATAAAAGCAAATAAAAGTAGATCTCGAAGGCAAATATGATAAAGAAGAGACACGGGGGCCATAGATTTCACTAGTGGCTTCTCTCGAGAAAAATAGCATAGGACGGGTAAACGAATTACTGTTGGGCAATTGATAGAACATCAAATAATCAGGACGATATCCAGGCAATGATCATTACATAGGCATCACGTCCAAGATTAGTAGACTGACTCCTGCCTGCATCTACTACTATTACTCCACACATCGACCGCTATCCAGCATGCATCTAGTGTATTAAGTTCATGGAGAAACGGAGTAATGCAATAAGAACGATGACATGATGTAGACAAGATCAATCTATGTAGAGATAGACCCCATCGTTTTATCCTTAGTAGCAACGATACATACATGTCGGTTCCCTTTCTGTCAATGGGATCAAGCACCGTAAGATCGGACCCACTACAAAGCACAATTTGCCTATTGAAACTATGTGTTTGAATTAAAACAATTGTCAAATACTTTGAAATATGCTTATCTTGATGAAAAGAAGATATATCCTGTTATTATTAGTGCTAACCTTTCAGAACAAGAAGAAGAAAGATTATTGAAAGTTTTAAGGAAGCACCGAGCTACTATTGGATATAATCCTGATGATTTAAAGGGCATTAGTCTCACTCTATGTCAGCGCAAGATTAATATGGAACCTGATGCTAATCCCGTTGTTGATCACCAATGTCGGTTAAATCCAAAAATGAAGGAAGTGGAAAGAACGGAAATATTAAAACTTCTGGAAGCAGGTATAATCTATCCTATAGCTGATAGTAGATGGGTAAGTCCTGTTCATTGTGTCCCTAAGAAAGGAGGTATTATTGTTGTTTCTAATGATAAGAATGAACTTATTCCACAAAGAATTGTTACAAGTTATAGAATGGTAATTGATTTTAGAAAATTAAATAGAGCAACTAGAAAAGATCATTACCCTTTGACTTTTATTGGTCAAATGCTAGAAAGATTATCTGAGCACACACATTTTTGCTTCCTTGATGGATATTCTGTTTTTTCACAAATACCTGTTTCCCAACCTGATCAAGAAAAGACCACTTTTACTTGTCCCTTTGGAACTTATGCTTATAGACGTATGCCTTTCGGTATGCAATGCACCTGCTACCTTTTAAAGATGTATGGCTGCTATATTCTCTGACTTTTGTGAAAAGATTGTTGAGGTTTTCATGGATGACTTCTCTGTTTATGGAAAGTCTTTTGATGATTGTTTAAGCAATCTTGATTGAGTTTTGTAGAGATGTGAACAAACAAAACTTGTCTTGAATTGGGAGAAGTGCCACTTTATGGTTAATGAAGGTATTGTCTTGGGTCATAAAATTTCTAAAAGAGGTATTGAAGTGGACAAAGCTAAGGTTGATGCAATTGAGAAAATGCCATGTCCTAAATATATCAAAGGTATTCGTAGTTTCCTAGGTCATGCTGGTTTCTATAGGAGATTTATCAAAGACTTCTCTAAAATTTCTAGGCCTCTTACGAATATTTTGCAAAAGGATGTTCCTTTTATTTTTGATGATGATTGTTTAGAAGCCTTCAAAACACTCAAGAAAGCCTTGATTTCTGCACCTATTGTTCAACCACCTAATTGGAACTTGCCTTTTGAAATTATGTGTGATGCTAGTGATTATGCTATTGGTGCTATTCTAGGACAAAGAGTTGATAAGAAACTGAATGTTATTCATTATGCTAGTAAAACTCTAGATAGTGCTCAACGAAATTATGCAACTACTAAAAAAGAATTATTAGCAGTGGTGTTTGCTTGTGATAAATTTAGATCTTATATTGTTGATTCAAAAGTAATTGTTCACACCGATCATGCTGCTATTAAATATCCACTACTAGGGAAAAGCCTAGCAGTAGCGCAGGTTTTAGGCCTACCAGTAGCACGGGTGGCAGCGCTACTAGTACGGCGCTAGAGCTAAAGGTTAGCAGTAGCGTGGGTTAACCCGCGCTACTGCTATATCCACTTAGTAGTAGCGCTTCCTGGAAAGGGTGCTACTTGTAATTACTAGTAGCGCTTCTCGCAGCCCGCCCTACTACTATTATTCTGTATTATATTTCTTTTTATTTCATGTTGTATTCATACACCTTTATACAAGTTTTCATACAGCAACAATTTAGAGATTGTTTTTACATCATAATGAGTTATTACATCACTAGGTGAAAGAACCGTGGGCTAGTTTCAAGTGGATGGACATCCACTTGAAACTAATCCGCGGTTCTTTCACCCAATGATATAATAAATATCATCATCATCATATCATTAACAACTTATCATCATAATACATCATTGTCATATAACACCTCCTCATGATCATCATTTTCATCAATGAGACATCACATAGCAAGTTGTTCACTAGTCATAATCACAACTCCTCCTCATCATCATCAACTCTAACACATTGTACCACATAATAACACATTGTACCTAGGACCTACTTCTCTCTCATAGGACCTACTACCTTCTCTTAGGTAAAATAGCATAAAACAAGATAGGCCCTGACTCTCCATTATGGAGAATGGAGATTATCCTGTCTCCAATTCTTACCTTTCGCACAATGTTGCTTCCAAGTAGCTCCCTACGACTGACCATACATTTTTTTCATTCTTTGATTATCATGTCTTCACCAGTTTTAGAAATCCGATATGGACAGGTGTGATTCGTAGGATGACCTGGCCGTATGTTCAAAACATCAAGGCCACCATTCTGAAACATCAGATGAGGCACACAACCCTTCGGGATTTTCTGTTGAAAAACATAGTAATAACTTCGTAGTTAGCAATGTAGTTCAGTTTTAGAAGAATTTATGCAAAAGATGCACAGATGTCGTAATAGTAAAAAATCTTACCATGGCATCTCCATGGATGTTACCGTAGTTCAACACGTGCACTAGTGGCACGTAATGACCATAATGTGGAGGAGTTTGATAATAGATATTGTAATTCTCAAGATCAGTAATAAATGAGATCAGATGATTTTTCTCCTGATAAGTTAATTCTGAGCCATCGGTGTAGTAGGTTCTGTCTACCATCTTCCGCACATTGTTTGAAGAATGAAAATAAGTTGTCAACTATTTTGAAATAAACAATATAAATTAGTTAATGACTATGTTTGAGAAACTCATCACATAGCGGTAAAATTGGAACCGTATCAACAAGGACCCAAATGTCCATATTGTCTTGGGCGATGTCAGGATCACCAAGATCCATGGTGACAAGCATACCCTCATAAAAACCATACATATTGCAAAGTGCTTCCTAATTTGTGCAACCAAAATGGGTTATGCTCTGTACAAATTTACTTCAAAATACATACCATGATGGGTCCTTAGGTGAATTTTCTTTGTTTCCATACTTTCATGATCTTCAAAATCCATCCTCTCCAAGACATAGCGTCTTGCATGGCATGGGATAAGCTAGTCGAATTGTAAAAGATGAAAATTACACGTTGAAATAGTTGAAGTCGTGCTTAATTATGAAAAAAACACTCGTCGTCGTTGCGTACCATTTCAACATCAAAGGTCTCCTGGAGCTTAATGCTGAAGCGCCGATCTTCGTCCAAGTGAGGCCTATCGCACAGACCTCCACTGGTACAGTGACATGCTAAACAAACGGTTTTAACCCCTTTCCGCGATGGCATTTGGAACCGTCGCCAAGTGAGTGTGTGCGATACGGTGTCCTTCCCACACGACCCAGAAATCGTCGGGGACAGGCCCTCCTAGGACCCAGGCTGGGGCCGTGTGCGATCGGGCGAGGCATCGAAACCCAATCATTTTCGTAGGTATGTACATCCCACATGGTGAATCCCAGAAAATCATTTTCATAGGTATGTACATCCCACACGGTGAATCCTAGAAAATCATTTCCATAGGTATGTACATCCCACACGGTGAATCCCAGAAAATCATTTCCGTAGGTATGTACATCCCACACAGTGAATCCTAGAAAAACATTTCCGTAGGTATGTATATCACACACAGTTCTTTGTGTGGAAACGTTTGTGCAAGGTGGCCTAACGCAAACAGTTCGCCGCTGGAAGCCGTGTGTGATTGTTAGTTGATCGAACACGCCTACTTTCTAGAAACCGTGCGGGTTGTTTGAGTTCATCGCCCACGGTGCTGTCTGAGTAACCGTCTGCAATAGAAAACCCCAATAAGCAGGGTAATTAGCCTATTATTGATAATCCATGTACTAATCAAACTGATATTTCTTATAAAACACGCCAGATATTTCATATCCGTATAAAGCAACCAGGATTTCATAATCGAATTACATCAGATAGCTTCGGCACTCAGTTACGCCATTGCACAATAGCACCAAGTTTCACATGCAGCATCAAAAACCTTTGGAAAGTAGCATCATACATGGTAAATAGACAGACGAATCTCAACTGGGAAACTGCAGAAGCGGAAGGCAAACATTGAGCCTTCAGTGATGTTGAATGTCCTTGCAACTTTAGGCCAGTGGCTATGGATAATTGCCCGCCCAACCTTCGTCCTCTTCAGCAAGACTTCAATATTGTACCGTGGGTGTTGAATGAATACCTTCCTCGCCTCTTGACCATGCAGGTGGTTTGAGAGGTAATCATCGATGAATTGCTTTGAAAAGTACTGAAAACAAAGCTATGCATAAATCGCTGTTGTAAATTTTGAAATGGCGCAAGGGGTAAAAACAAGGTAAAAGAGGTGGTACCATCCTATAGTTGACTGATGTCTTATAATTGTGCAAACAAATATCTTGCTGTTATTCGTCGCAAGTTTCTTCATCCTAACAATCTTTCTGAGTTTCTCGACTTGACTGATATTCATGGACATCTCATTCCCCATATGCAAAATGGGTCGAACAGTGGGTCTAAGCCTCTGATAGCAGGACCTATATGTGCAAGACCAAATTGTAACAAACCTAAATATTGGAATGATTCCTGCAACTGCACAGTAATGTGCTATTAGCCAAAGGACCCTGCTTGAATAAACCTCGATGGTAAACCGCAGTGTCTCCCATTGTTTCCCTGCAACCCACATAAGGAAGGTCTTGATCAGGTTAACTGAGAGTTGCCATACTATCAGTAGAATATGTATTGAGTACAACCAAATTCGATTGGTGTCACATGTGTTGGGGAACGTAGTAATTTCAAAAAAATTCCTATGCACACACAGGATCATGGTGATGCATAGCAACGAGAGGGGAGAGTGTTGTCCACGTACCCTCGTAGACCGAAAGCGGAAGCGTTAGCACAACGCGGTTGATGTAGTCGTACGTCTTCATGATCCGACCGATCAAGTACCAAAAGCACGGCACCTCCGAGTTCAGCACACATTTAGCTCGATGACGTCCCTCAAACTCCGATCCAGCCGAGCTCTGAGGGAGAGTTCCGTCAGCACGACGGCGTGGTGACGATGATGATGTTCTACCGACGCAGGGCTTCGCCTAAGCACCGCTACGATATTATCGAGGTGGATTATGGTGGAGGGGGGCACCGCACACAGCTAAGAGATCAAGAGATCAATTGTTGTGTCTCCAAGGGGTGACCCCCTGCCCCCGTATATAAAGGAGCAAGGGGGGACGTGCAGCCGGCCAGGAGGAGGCGCGCCAGGAGGAGTCCTACTCCCACCGGGAGTAGGACTCCCTCCCTTCCTTGTTGGACTAGGAGAGGAGAGGGAAGGAGAGAGGGGGAAAGGAAAGGGGGGCGCCGCCCCTCCTCCTTGTCCAATTCGGACTTGGGGGGGGGGGGGGGGTTGGGGCGCGCGGCTGCCCCTTGGCCGCCTCTCCTCTTCCACTAATTGGGCCCATGAGGCCCAATAGCCTCCGGGGGGGTTCCGGTAACCCCCCGGTACTCCGGTATATATCCGATAACCCCCGGAACCATTCCGGTGTCCGAATATAGTCATCCAGTATATGAATCTTCATGTCTCGACCATTTCGAGACTCCTCGTCATGTTTGTGATCACATCCAGGACTCCGAACAACCTTCGGTACATCAAAACATATAAACTCATAATATAACTTTCATCGAAACGTTAAGCGTGCGGACCCTACGGGTTCGAGAACTATGTAGACATGACCGAGACACGTCTCCGGTCAACAACCAATAGCGGAACCTGGATGCTCATATTGGCTCCCACATATTCTACGAAGATTTTTATCGGCCAGACCGCATAACAACATACGTTGTTCCCTTTGTCATCGGTATGTTACTTGCCCGAGATTCGATCGTCGGTATCTCAATACCTAGTTCAATCTCGTTACCGGCAAGTTTCTTTACTCGTTCCGTAATACATCATCCCACAACTAACTCATTTGCAATGCTTAAGTGATGTGCATTACCGAGAGGGCCCAGAGATACCTCTCCGACAATCGGAGTGACAAATCCTAATCTTGAAATACGCCAACCCAACAAGTACCTTTGGAGACACCTGTAGAGCACCTTTATAATCACCCAGTTACGTTGTGACGTTTGGTAGCACACAAAGTGTTCCTCCGGTAAATGGGAGTTGCATAATCTCATAGTCATAGGAACATGTATAAGTCATGAAGAAAGCAATAGCAACATACTAAATGATCGAGTGCTAAGCTAACGGAATGGGTCAAGTCAATCACATCATTCTCCTAATGATGTGATCCCGTTAATCAAATGACAACTCATGTCTATGGCTAGGAAACATAACCATCTTTGATCAACGAGCTAGTCAAGTAGAGGCATACTAGTGACACTCTGTTTGTCTATGTATTCACACATGTATCATGTTTCCGGTTAATACAATTCTAGCATGAATAATAAACATTTATCATGATATAAGGAAATAAATAATAACTTTATTATTGCCTCTAGGGCATATTTCCTTCAGTCTCCCACTTGCACTAGAGTCAATAATCTAGTTCACATCGCTATGTGATTTAACATCAATGGTTCACATCTTTATGTGGTTAACACCCATAGTTCACATCGACATGTGACCAACACCCAAAGGGTTTACTAGAGTCAGTAATCTAGTTCACATCGCTATGTGATTAACACCCAAAGAGTACTAAGGTGTGATCATGTTTTGCTTGTGAGATAATTTTAGTCAACGGGTCTGTCACATTCAGATCCGTAAGTATTTTGCAAATTTCTATGTTTACAATGCTCTGCACGGAGCTACTTTAGCTAATTGCTCCCACTTTTCAATATGTATCTGGATTGTGACTTAGAGTCATCCAGATCGGTGTCAAAGCTTGCATCGACGTAACTCTTTACGACGAACTCCTTATCACCTCCATAACCGAGAAATATATCCTTATTCCGCTAAGGATAATTTTGACCGCTGTCCAGTGATCTACTCCTAGATCACTATTGTACTCCCTTGCCAAACTTATGGTGAGGTACACAATAGGTCTGGTACTCAGCATAGCATACTTGATAGAACCTATGACTGAGGCATAGGGAATGACTCTTCATTCTCTTTCTATTTTTCTGCCGTGGTCGGGTTTTGAGTCTTTACTCAACTTCACACCTTGTAACACAGGCAAGAACTCTTTCTTTGACTGTTCCATTTTGAACTATTTCAAAATCCTGTCAAGGTATGTAAAAACTTATCAAGCGTCTTGATCTATCTCTATAGATCTTGATGCTCAACATGTAAGCAGCTTCACCGAGGTCTTTCTTTGAAAAACTCCTTTCAAACACTCCTTTATGCTTTGCAGAATAATTCTACATTATTTCCGATCAACAATATGTCATTCACATATACTTATCAGAAATGCTGTAGTGCTCCCACTCACTTTCTTGTAAATACAGGCTTCACCGCAAGTCTGTATAAAACTATATGCTTTGATCAACTTATCAAAGCGTACATTCCAACTCCGAGATGCTTGCACCAGTCCATAGATGGATCGCTGGAGCTTGCATATTTTGTTAGCACTTTTAGGATTGACAAAACCTTCTGGTTGCATCATATACAACTCTTCTTTAATAAATCCATTAAAGAATGCAGTTTTGTTTATCCATTTGCCAGATTTCATAAAATGCGGCAATTGCTAACATGATTCGGACAGACTTAAGCATAGATATGAGTGAGAAACTCTCATCGTAGTCAACACCTTGAACTTGTCGAAAACCTTTTGCGACAATTCTAGCTTTGTAGATAGTAACACTACTATCAGCGTCCGTCTTCCTCTTGAAGATCCATTTAATCTCAATGGCTCGCCGATCATTGGGCAAGTCAATCAAAGTCCATACTTTGTTCTCATACATGGATCCCATCTCAGATTTCATGGCCTCAAGCCATTTTGCGGAATCTGGGCTCATCATCGCTTCCTCATAGTTCGTAGGTTCGTCATGGTCAAGTAACATGACCTCCAGAACAGGATTACCGTACCACTCTGGTGCGGATCTTACTCTGGTTGACCTACGAGGTTCGGTAGTAACTTGATCTGAAGTTTCATGATCATCATCATTAGCTTCCTCATTAATTGGTGTAGGTGTCACAGGAACCGGTTTCTGTGATGAACTACTTTCCAATAAGGGAGCAGGTACAGTTACCTCATCAAGTTCTACTTTCCTCCCACTCACTTCTTTCGAGAGAAACTCCTTCTCTAGAAAGGATCCATTTTCAGCAACGAATATCTTGCCTTCGGATCTGTGATAGAAGGTGTACCCAACATTTTCTTTTGGGTATCCTATGAAGACGCATTTCTCCGATTTGGGTTTGAGCTTATCAGGTTGAAACTTTTTCACATAAGCATTGCAACCTCAAACTTTAAGAAACGACAGCTTAGGTTTCTTGCCAAACCATAGTTCATACGGTGTCGTCTCAACGGATTTAGATGGTGCCCTATTTAACGTGAATGTAGCTGTCTCTAATGCATAACCCTAAAACGATAGTGGTAGATCGGTAAGAGACATCATAGATCGCACCATATCTAATAAAGTACGGTTACGACGTTCGGACACACCATTACACTGTGGTGTTCCAGGTGGCGTGAGTAGTGAAACTATTTCACATTGTTTTAACTGAAGGCCAAACTCGTAACTCAAATATTTTACCTCTGCGATCATATCGTAGAAACTTTTATTTTTGTTACGATGATTCTCCACTTCACTCTGAAATTCTTTGAACTTTTCAAATGTTTCAGACTTGTGTTTCATCAAGTAGATATACCCATATCTGCTCAAATCATCTGTGAATGTCAGAAAATAATGATACCCGCCGCAAGCCTTAATATTCATCGGACCACATACATCAGTATGTATGATTTCCAACAAATCTGTTGCTTGCTCCATTGTTCCGGAGAACGGCGTTTTAGTCATCTTGCCCAAGAGGCATGGTTCGCAAGCATCAAGTGATTCATAATCAAGTGATTCCAAAATCCCATCAGCATGGAGTTTCTTCATGCGCTTTACACCAATATGACCTAAACGGCAGTGCCACAAATAAGTTGCACTATCATTATTAACTTTGCATCTTTGGCTTCATTATTATGAATATGTGTATCACTACGATCGAGATCCAACAAACCATTTTATTGGGTGTATGACCATAGAAGGTTTTATTCATGTAAACAGAACAACAATTATTCTCTAATTTAAATGAATAACCGTATTGCAACAAACATGATCAAATCATATTCATGCTCAACGCAAACACCAAATAACACTTATTTAGTTTCAACACTAATCCCGAAAGTATAGGGAGTGTGCGATGATGATCATATCAATCTTGGAACTACTTCCAACACACATCGTCACCTCGCCTTTTACTAGTTTCTGTTTATTCTGCAACTCCCGTTTCGAGTTACTACTCTTAGCAACTGAACCAGTATCAAATGCCGAGGGGTTGCTATAAACACTAGTAAAGTACACATCAATAACATGTATATCCAATATACCTTTGTTCACTTTGCCATCCTTCTTATCCACCAAATACTTGGGGTAGTTCCGCTTCCAGTGACCAGTCCCTTTGCAGTAGAAGCACTTAGTCTCAGGCTTAGGACCAGACTTGGGCTTCTTCACTTGAGCAGCAACTTGCTTGCCGTTCTTCTTGAAGTTCCCCTTCTTCCCTTTGCCCTTTTCTTGAAACTAGTGGTCTCGTCAACCATCAACACTTGATGTTTTTCTTGATTTCTACCTTCGTCGATTTCAGCATCACGAAGAGCTTGGGAATTGTTTCTGTTATCCCTTGCATATTATAGTTCATCACGAAGTTCTACTAACTTGGTGATGGTGACTAGAGAATTCTGTCAATCACTATCTTATCTGGAAGATTAACTCCCACTTTATTCAAGCGATTGTAGTACCCGGACAATCTGAGCACATGCTCACTGCTTGAGCTATTCTCCTCCATCTTTTAGCTGTAGAACTTGTTGGAGACTTCATATCTCTCAACTCGGGTATTTGCTTGAAATATTAACTTCAACTCCTGGAACATCTCATATGGTCCATGACGTTCAAAACGTCTTTGAAGTCCCGATTCTAAGCCGTTAAGCATGGTGCACTAAACTATCAAGTAGTCATCATATTGAGCTAGCCAAACGTTCATAACGTCTGCATCTGCTCCTGCAATAGGTCTGTCACCTAGCGGTGCATCAAGGACATAATTCTTCTGTGCAGCAATGAGGATAAACCTCAGATCACGGACCCAGTCCGCATCATTGCTACTATCATCTTTCAACTTAGTTTTCTCTAGGAACATATATAAAACATAGGGAAGCAACAACGCGAGCTATTGATCTACAACATAGATATGCTAATACTACCAGGACTAAGTTCATGATAAATTAAAGTTCAATTAATCATATTACTTAAGAACTCCCACTTAGATAGACATCCCTCTAATCTTCTAAGTGATCACGTGATCCATATCAACTAAACCATGTCCGATCATCACGTGAGATGGAGTAGTTTCAATGGTGAACATCACTATGTTGATCATATCTACTATATGATTCACGCTCGACCTTTCGGTCTCAGTGTTCCGAGGCCATATCTGTTATATGCTAGGCTCGTCAAGTTTAACCTGAGTATTCCGCGTGTGCAACTGTTTTGCACCCGTTGTATTTGAACGTAGAGCCTATCACACCCGATCATCACGTGGTGTCTCAGCACGAAGAACTTTCGCAACGGTGCATACTCAGGGAGAACACTTATACTTTGATAATTTAGTGAGGGATCATCTTATAATGCTACCGTCAATCAAAGCAAGATAAGATGCATAAAAGATAAACATCACATGCAATCAATATAAGTGATATGATATGGCCATCATCATCTTGTGCTTGTGATCTCCATCTCCGAAGCACCGTCATGATCACCATCGTCACCGGCGCGACACCTTGATCTTCATCGTAGCATCGTTGTCGTCTCGCCAATCTTATGCTTCTACGACTATCGCTACCGCTTAGTGATAAAGTAAAGCATTACAGGGCGATTGCATTGCATACAATAAAGCGACAACCATATGGCTCCTGCCAGTTGCCGATAACTCGGTTACAAAACATGATCATCTCATACAATAAAATTTAGCATCATGTCTTGACCATATCACATCACAACATGCCCTGCAAAAACAAGTTAGACGTCCTCTACTTTGTTGTTGCAAATTTTACGTGGCTGCTACGGGCTTAGCAAGAACCGTTCTTACCTACGCATCAAAACCACAATGATAGTTTGTCAAGTTGGTGCTGTTTTAGCCTTCGCAAGGACCGGGCGTAGCCACACTCGGTTCAACTAAAGTTGGACAAACTGACACCCGCCAGCCACCTGTGTGCAAAGCACGTCGGTAGAACCAGTCTCGCATAAGCGTACGCGTAATGTCGGTCCGGCCGCTTCATCCAACAATACCGCCAAACCAAAGTATGACATGCTGGTAAGCAGTATGACTTATATCGCCCACAACTCACTTGTGTTCTACTCATGCATATAACATCAACGCATAAAACCTGGCTCGGATGCCACTGTTGGGGAATGTAGTAATTTCAAAAAATTTCCTACGCACACACAGGATCATGGTGATGCATAGCAACGAGAGGGGAGAGTGTTGTTCACGTACCCTCGTAGACCAAAAGCAGAAGCGTTAGCACAACGCGGTTGATGTAGTCGTACGTCTTCACGATCCGACCGATCAAGTACCGAACGCACGACACCTCCGAGTTCAGCACACGTTCAGCTCGATGACGTCCCTCGAACTCCGATCCAGCCGAGCTTTGAGGGAGAGTTCCGTCAGCACGATGGCGTGGTGATGATGATGATGTTCTACCGACGCAGGGCTTCGCCTAAGCACCGCTACGATATTATCGAGGTGGATTATGGTGGAGGGGGGCACCGCACACGGCTAAGAGATCAAGAGATCAATCGTTGTGTCTATGGGGTGCCCCTTGCCCCCGTATATAAAGGAGCAAGGGGGGAGGTGCGGCCGGCCAAGAGGAGGCGCGCCAGGAGGAGTCCTACTCCCACCCTCCCTTCCTTGTTGGACTAGGAGAGGAGAGGGAAGGAGAGAGGGGGAAAGGAAAGCGGGGGGCGCCGCCCCCTCCTTGTCCAATTCGGACTTGGGGGGGGGGGGAGGGGCGCGCGGCTGCCCCTTGGCCGCCTCTCCTCTTCCACCAATTGGGCCCATGAGGCCCAATAGCCTCCGGGGGGGGGGGGGGTTCCGGTAACCCCCCGGTACTCCGGTATATATCCGATAACCCCCGGAACCATTCCGGTGTCCGAATATAGTCATCCAATATATCAATCTTCATGTCTCGACCATGTCGAGACTCCTTATCATGTCCGTGATCACATCCGGGACTCCGAACAGCCTTTGGTACATCAAAACATATAAACTCATAATATAACTGTCATCGAAATGTTAAGCGTGCGGACCCTACGGGTTCGAGAACTATATAGACATGACCGAGCCACGTCTCCAGTCAATAACCAATAGCGGAACCTGGATGCTCATATTGGCTCCCACATATTCTACGAAGATCTTTATCGGTCAGACCGCATAACAACATACGTTGTTCCCTTTGTCATCGGTATGTTACTTGCTCGAGATTCGATCGTCGGTATCTCAATACCTAGTTCAATCACGTTACCGGCAAGTTTCTTTACTCGTTCCATAATACATCATCCCACAACTAACTCATTTGCAATGCTTGCAAGGCTTAAGTGATGTGCATTACCGAGAGGGCCCAGAGATACCTCTCCGACAATCGGAGTGACAAATCCTAATCTCGAAATACGCCAACCCAACAAGTACCTTTGGAGACACCTGTAGAGCACCTTTATAATCACCTAGTTACGTTGTGACGTTTGGTAGCACACAAAGTGTTCCTCCGGTAAACGGGAGTTGCATAATCTCATAGTCATAGGAACATGTATAAGTCATGAAGAAAGCAATAGCAACATACTAAACGATCGAGTGCTAAGCTAACGGAATGGGTCAAGTCAATCACATCATTCTCCTAATGATGTGATCCCGTTAATCAAATGACAACTCATGTCTATGGCTAGGAAACATAACCATCTTTGATCAACGAGCTAGTCAAGTAGAGGCATACTAGTGACACTCTGTTTGTCTATGTATTCACACATGTATCATGTTTCCGGTTAATACAATTCTAGCATGAATAATAAACATTTATCATGATATAAGGAAATAAATAATAACTTTATTATTGCCTCTAGGGCATATTTCCTTCAGTCTCCCACTTGCACTAGAGTCAATAATCTAGTTCACATCACTATGTGATTTAACATCAATGGTTCACATCTTTATGTGGTTAACACCCATAGTTCACATCGACATGTGACCAACACCCAAAGGGTTTACTAGAGTCAGTAATCTAGTTCACATAGCTATGTGATTAACACCCAAAGAGCACTAAGGTGTGATCATGTTTTGCTTGTGAGATAATTTTAGTCAACGGGTCTGTCACATTCAGATCCGTAAGTATTTTGCAAATTTCTATGTTTACAATGGTCTGCACGGAGCTACTTTAGCTAATTGCTCCCACTTTTCAATATGTATCCGGATTGTGACTTAGAGTCATCCAGATCGGTGTCAAATCTTGCATCGACGTAACTCTTTACGACGAACTCCTTATCACCTCCATAACCGAGAAATATATCCTTATTTTGCTAAGGATAATTTTGACCGCTGTCCAGTGATCTACTCCTAGATCACTATTGTACTCCCTTGCCAAACTTATGGTGAGGTACGCAATAGGTCTGGTACTCAACATAGCATACTTGATAGAACCTATGACTGAGGCATAGGGAATGACTCTTCATTCTCTTTCTATTTTTCTGCCGTGGTCGGGTTTTGAGTCTTTACTCAACTTCACACCTTGTAACACAGGCAAGAACTCTTTCTTTGACTGTTCCATTTTGAACTATTTCAAAATCCTGTCAAGGTATGTAAAAACTTATCAAGCGTCTTGACCTATCTCTATAGATCTTGATGCTCAACATGTAAGCAGCTTCACCGAGGTCTTTCTTTGAAAAACTCCTTTCAAACACTCCTTTATGCTTTGTAGAATAATTTTACATTATTTTTGATCAACAATATGTCATTCACATATACTTATCAGAAATGCTGTAGTGCGGCTGCATGCTACTCAGCTCCACGTTATGCTGAGTGTAAAATGGCTGTGGGCGGCGCTTAATTGGTGGAGGGGGCAATGATTTTAGTGGAAGGTGTCGCTCCGTCGGTCGGGGCATGTGGGACGGGAAAGGAGGAGGGTGGGGTGGGTGGGGTGTGGATTACCTGACCATATCGACGAGGCCGCGCAGCAAGAAGAAGGGTCGGTAGCGAGGAGGCGGCGTAGCAAGAAGAAGGGTCGCAGACGAGGAGGCGGCACTGCAAGAAGAAGGGTAGCTGGCGAGGAGGCGGCGCTCCAAGAAGAAGGTAGCCGGCGAGGAGGCTGAGTTGCCAATAAGCAGTAGTGAAGGTTTGAACTTGGAAAGCAAGGAGGAACAGTGGAAATGTGGCTTTTGGTAGGAGGGAGGGGCGGGGAGATAGATATTTTCGCGGTGGCAAAAAAATTTCGCTCGGTGCCCGAGAAACTGGCGCGCAAGTGTCGTTCAAGTGGGGGTGGTGGGTTGTAGACGAGGAAGCTTTCTGCGTAAGCCAGACAAGACGGTGCGCCAAGATATTTTATATCGCATCCCACACGATTCTTTCTAGTAAACTGTTTGTGGTATACCTGATTTTTACATTATGTTTTGAAAGACAAAATGGTGTTACGGAGGGAAAGGATGGTGTTTGAATTGCTAGAACATTTACGTACAGTGAACATGCAACTAGTACATGAGTGTCGTGTTTAAATTTGGAATTATTCCAGGTTCGTTTGGCATTTTTATGCATTAATTGAGTTTCTGGGCATTTAATGTGCATAATTCAAATTTGAACTACAAGCACATGCTCCAATGCACCAAAGTTTGCTGAAAAATCACATGTGTGTCTTTGGGTGAATTTATAGGTCCCATGCAAGAAATGGGAATAAAATTCAAACATCTGGGTGTCATGGCTCAGCCGGAATGATTGAGAAACTTGGTTTTTTAATTCCTGTAAATCCAAAACATGGCTAAAAATCATGAAACTTGGCATGGTGTCATGACATGGCACCAACATGCTGCAGTAATTTTTTTGGCCGAATTGGGACAAGCTTTGGTGTAAGCTTCTTGCAAACTGGAGCTTCCCTCAAGAAGGATCTTGGTTCCGAGAGGGAACGTGTCACCTCTGTGTACGAAACGACATACGTACACTGCCTTCTCCCGCCTTAATTTTTGTACACTGGCAGATTAGACCAAATAGAAGTATCGTGCTAAATTTTGGAATTATTCCGTGTTCGTTTGGCTTTTTATACATTAATTGAGTTTCTTGGCATTTAATGTGCATAATTCAAATTTGAACTACAAGCACATGCTCCAGTGCACCAAAGTTGTTTGAAAAAGCACATGTGTGTCCTTGGGTGAATTTCTAGGTCCCATGCAAGAGATGGGAGTGAAACTCAAACATCTGGGCGTCGTGGCTCGGCCAGAAAGAGTGAGAAACTTGGTTTTTTAATTCATGTAAATCCAAAACACGCCTGAAAATCATGAAACTTGGCATGGTGTCATGACATGGCACCAACATGCTGCGGTAAGTTTTTTGGCCGAATTGGGACAAGCTTTGGTGTAAGCTTCTTGCAAATGGGAGCTTCCCTCACGAAGGCTCGTGGTTCCGAGAGGAAATGTGTCACCTCCATGTGCAAAACAACATACGTACACTGCCTTCTGCCGCCTTAATTTTTTTACACAGGCAGATTAGACCAAATAGAATTACCGTGCTAAATTTTGGAATTATTCCATGTTCGTTTGGCCTTTTTTATAAATTAATTGAGTTTCTACGCATTTAATGTGCATAATTCAAATTTGAACTACAAGCACAGGCTCCAGTGCACCAAAGTTGTTTGAAAAATCACATGTGTGTCTTTGGGTGAATTTCTAGGTCCCATGCAAGAGATGAGAGTGAAATTCAAACATCTGGGCGTCGTGGCTCGGCCGGAAAGATTGAGAAACTTGGTTTTTTAATTCCTGTAAATCCTAAAGACGCCTGAAAATCATGAAACTTGGCATGGTGTCATGACATGGCACCAACATGCTACGGTACTTTTGTGGCTGAATTGGGACAAGCTTTGGTGTAAGCTTCTTGCAAACCGGAGCATCCCTCAAGAAGGCTCGTGGTTCCGAGAGGGAATGTGTCACCTCCGTGTGCGAAACAAGATACGTATACTGTCTTCTCCTGCCTTAATTTTTTTACACAGGCAAATTATACCAAATAGAAGTATCATGCTAAATTTTAGAATTATTCCGGGTTCGTTTGGCATTTTTATGCATCAATTGATTTTCTGGGCATTTAATGTGCATAATTCAAATTTGAACTACAAGCACAGGCTCCAGTGCACCAAAGTTGTTTGAAAAATCACATGTGTGTCCTTGGGTGAATTTATAGGTCCCATGCAAGAGATGGGAATGAAATTCAAACATCTGGGCGTCATGGCTCGCACGGAAATATTAAGAAACTTGGTTTTTAATTCATGTAAATCCAAAACACGCCTGAAAATCATGAAACTTGGCATGGTGTCATGACATGGCACCAACATGCTGCGGTAATTTTTTTGGCTGAATTAGGACAAGCTTTGATGTAAGCTTCTTGCAAACCGGAGTTTCCCTCAAGAAGGCTCGTGGTTCCGAGGGAATGTGCCACCTCCGTGTGCGAAACGACATACGTACACTGCCTTCTCCCGCCTTAATTTTTTTACACAGGCAGATTAGACCAAATAGAAGTTTGGAATTATTTCGGGTTCGTTTAGCCTTTTTTATACATTAATTGAGTTTCCGCGCATTTAATGTGCATAATTCAAATTTGAACTACAAGCACAGGCTCCAATGCACCAAAGTTGTTTGGAAAACCACATGTGTGTCCTTGGGTGAATTTCTAGGTCCTACGCAAGAGATGGGAATGAAATTCAAACATTTGGGCGTCGTGGCTCGTCCAGAAAGATTGAGAAACTTGGTTTTTTAATTCTTGTAAATCCAAAACACGCCTGAAAATCATGAAACTTGGCATGGTGTCATGACATGGCACCAACATGCTGCGGTAATTGTTTTGGCCAAATTGGGACAAGCTTTGGTGTAAGCTTCTTGCAAACCGGAGCTTCCCTCAAGAAGGTTCGTGGTTCCGAGAGGGAACGTGTCACCTCCGTGTGCGAAACGACATATGTACACTGCCTTCTCCTGCCTTAATTTTTTTACACAGGCAGATTAGACCAAATAGAAGTATCGTGCTAAATTTTGGAAGTATTCCGGGTTCATTTGGCACTTTTATGCATTAATTGAGTTGCTGCGCATTTAATGTGCATAATTCAAATTTGAACTACAAGCACAGGCTCCAGTGCACCAAAGTTGTTTGAAAACCACATGTGTGTCCTTGGGTGAATTTCTAGGTCCTATGCAAGAGATGGGAATGAAATTCAAACATATGGGCATCGTGGCTCGGCCGAAAAGATTGAGAAACTTGGTTTTTTAATTCCCGTAAATCCAAAACACGCCTGAAAGTCATGAAACTTGGCATGGTGTCATGACATGGCACCAACATGCTGTGGTAATTTTTCTGTCCGATTTGCCAAGGCGCACACATTAACAATCAACAAAGTCATTTAGGAACAAGTGCTGTCACGTTACAAATCGGAAACACAAGTATTATTGAAACCATGGGCGTTCTACTTACCAATTACGTGCCGCCACGCGTCCCCTTTTTTTATTGGCTAGGAGGTGCTGTGCGGGGTAGCTATTTGAGTACGGGAGGCGTGCAATCAGACCCCTGCGCGTGCTCATCGGGAGGAGAGCCCTTTGACCGCTACCCGCCGCACACCTCCCTCCCAATGTCCCCATTAATGGCGCCCAATCACTTGTTCTACGGCGTGGCTATATGTCTCATTGGACTGAGATTTAAGAGAGAGAAATGAAAATCTGAAAAGAAAGTTTTGCATGGATCTTGATGTAAGATCTGACGGACCTATATAGCATCGACTGCGACTTATAGCAAGCATGATGAATATCAGGACGATGACAGTGGATAATAATTGTCTTACATATTTAGGAACATAATTAAAAAAAGTCACATGCGGCAACGCCCAAAATACACAAGGGCAAAAGTAGAGGGAAGACAACGATCTGGCTCGCTGATCTCTACTTTGTTGATGCGTTGCTGCAGGCCGTGGGAACTAGTCTCCGCGGCGAGCGGCGATGAGCTCTTTCTTGTCCTCAAGATGCTGCTTGAGAGCATCCACAGATTCCTCCACCAGCCTTCTGCGCTCGATGCGTAACATGGCATTCTCGTCCATAAGTTTCTCGATGATGACGCTGATCCTCTTCAACAAGGCAGTGGTCTTCTCCTGCTGCTCCGCACTTCCGACGATCTTCGCCCTCAGCAGGTCGCGCTCGGCCTGGAGCTTCGCATTGCTCTCATTTACTTGCCGGATGACACGGGTAGACTATTCAAATGAGGCTTTCAGGTCATCCTGCAACCTCGCCCACCTGGAGATCTAATCCATCTGCCTAAGGACGAGGGCACGCATGCGCCTGTAAGAGTCCTCGCCTGCCCGCGAGACATTTTCCCAGGCCGCCGCAGCGTCGGAGGACATCTCTGCTGCATTTGCGGCGCGGCGGGACATCTCTTCTGTTTCCGCGACGCGGCCGGACCAGTCTGCTGCAACGACGGCGCGGCGGGACCTCCGTGCTGCTTCGGCGGCGCGGCAGGACGTTTGTGTTGCTACGGCTGTGCAGTAGGACATGTTGGCTGCTTTCGCGGCGAGGCGGGACATCTCTCGTGTTTCCGCTTCCAGGCTCGCCTCTCCCTGGTGGCAATCTCTTGACCCAGAACTCACGCTGGCCATGGCGGACGCAAGGGAATGATGATGAATGACTTGTTTGTTTTTGACTTTTTGTGGATGAGGAGTTGGGGAGGAATGTGCAGTCATCTTGGAGTAGTAGTATTTATGACTGCATAGTAATACGCTCCTAAGTGGGAAACCGTTTAGGTTTTGATCGGTGTGAACACGTTCGCAATTTGGAATGTGACGAGACGCGGCCTCCCTGTTCTTCTAAAAAAATTGTGACGAGACACATGCTCAAAATTTACTGACTGTTATAAGTGCGGCACTATTCCCGGAAGGCGTAACGTGGGCACATACGCCTTCTCGGCCGCGTACGTGGAGTTTGCACCATAGGGTGCACCGCAATAGGCAATGTCAGCACACGTCTTGTTCCAACAATGGTGCGCGCTCGTTATTACTCTCGGGGATATACCCCGCAGTATGACCCGGTCGGAGTTATAACCCGGCCGGGACCTGGTAAACCGGCAGGTGTTAAGTCAGATAATAACCCGGCAGGTGTTAAGTCAGATGATAACCCAACATATGTTAAGTCAGATCATAAACCGGCAGGAAGTCATAACCCGGCAGACCATCATAAACCGACAGACCATCATAAACCGGCAGACAGTCATAACCTGGCAGACAGTGATAACTGGTTGACAGTCATAACCCGACAGACAGTGATAACTGGTTAACAGTCATAACCCGGCAGACAGTGATAACTGGTTGACAGTCATAACCCAGCAGATAGAGTCGCCTGGGGTTATGAAGCCCGAGACATTATGAAGCCCAAGACGTTATGAAGCCCATGAAGAGAAGTCAGAATAGTTTAAGTCTTACTCCGAGTTGGACTCTACATGTAACCTGCCCCTTCAACATATATAAGGAGGGGCAGGGCACCCCAAGAGAGGAGGAGAAAATAATCTTAGGGCTAGAAATAACTGGGAGAGCCGGTTTACGGCGACTCCCTCGTGATGATAATGAGACCTAGCCTCAAACAACATGTAGGGTTGTTACCGGATGATGTTTCCCGGGGCCCGAAGCTGTCTAAACCCTTGTCTTGTGTTGCGTCTCTCGATTCCGCTCAACCCCTCTCAAGCTACCACATAGATGTGTTGGCCTCACGACTAAGTTCTCACACTAGGACATCTGCCGTGACAATTCCACGATAGTTGGCGCCCACCGTGGGGCTTGCGCACGGTGGTGTTGAGTTCTTGGAGGGATCTTTCCTAGGGTTCGAGAAGCTCACAGTTGACCGAAAAGATTCATGTCGTCTCCCTGTTCATCGTCTCCCGGTTCATCAGTTGAGATTAAAAGGAATTGGTGAAGGATGCGATCGGTCCGCCGCCACAATTGTGTAATCCGCCATAGCACAATTGTTTTCTCTGCAGACGTGATCCGCCAAAGACCAAAAGAAAGTCAATCTCCGTTGCATCATCATGCAAGGGCATATGCTATGTATCAAATCGCTGGGCCATCGATCATAAAAGCGCACATGCATAATCTTCAGTTGAGATCCGCCAAGACCAGAAGTTTCATTGCGGCGGAAGCAAGCAAAACCAGAAGTTATTTTGTCATTAAAGTTTTCCATGAGAAGGCAAGATTGCTTAATCAGATTGGATATAGTACTAGTCTACGTGAGAATCAAATCAGCAAGTCACGTCAATGTGAATCAATTATTACCAAGTGAAAGAAGACCACGACTCGGTTTGGTCAACTCATCATGACTCGGAAACGGATACGGCCGTAGTTGGGTTTTCGAGCCGCTATCCGCCGGTTTCGCTTTGGCCAGAGTTTCAAATCGCGGCAAGTCCGAGTCGCCTCTCCGGTCCTTAAGTCGCCTCCCCAGGCGCGCGTCCACACCGGTCGCCTCGCCTCCCGCTGCCGTTTTCTGCTGCGGCCCGGAGCCTCTCCGCGGTTACCCCTTGCCGCTGAGCCGTCCGCTGCGGCCACGGCTACAGCCGACTGGACGGTACCGCCATTGAACCGGCTGCCTGCCGAGCGCTGCCAGAGCGGCCGCCGCTGTTGCCATCTTCGCTTTAGCCGGCCCGTCGCATCGTCGGTCCTATCTGCTTACTCCTACTCCGTGCCGCTTAGATGTTCCACCTGTGAGCAACATGGTCTGCCTCTACTGCGCCGGATTGCCGTCAAGTTGCCGTGCCTCCGGTTGCCTTAAAGCGCTGGCCTCTACCGCAAACTGCCACCAGCATGGATGTGTCGACCGGCTGTTCCTCCGCCTTGTTTCGTCGCAGAACTGCCCGGGCCGGGCGACCCACGCAATACCTCATCTGGAGCCGCCTCGTTGAGCCGTGCCCCGTTGGTGCGCCCTCGCGCCTGCCTGAAGCTGCTTGTCGCGCCGCCCTGTTAAAACCACCGTGGAGCGCCCTGGCTCACCTCTGCCGCAAACCGTCGCGGTCTCGTGCCCAACCGCGTGTCACCGCCTTTTCTACAAGTCACCATCAGGCCACCCCGCAGCCGCGGCTGAACCGCCCCGCTGGCTCGGCGCTTAATGATTCCCGCTGCCGTGTGCCTCATGCCCTCGGCGAAGGCCGCGCCGGGTCGACCTCGCTCTCAACCTGCCTGCAATAGAGGTCACCTCCACCGTTCGTCATGGCCTCTGCCAGTGAACCAGCAACGGCCTTGGTTTAAGCAGCCACTACGAACCGCCACTTCACGGCATCGTCGAGCCGCCGGACTCCTCTGACCCGACCGCACCCTTGTCACTTCTGGCTACGGTTGGCCTTGCGCCCTAATCTTGTCGCTCAATCCGCCAAAAGCTGTTCCGGCCAAATCACCATTGGGTTCTTGAAGCCGTCAGCAGAGTCGCCGTACTCGTGCGCTGCCGCGCCTAACCTCTTACGCCGCTCCGCTGGGTTCCAAGACTGTTGGCTGAGTCGTCGTACTCGTGAACCGCCCGCTTTTGACCCGCCAAGCCCCGGTTGTTTCCTCTGCTACTGACTTCGAGCGCCATGTCTATAGGGGCCGGGTTATCAACGGGGTGATTCTTTTGTGACGAGTCAATGCCAAGCCACGCCTGGTCTCGCTCCAAACCGCCCAGCGCCGTGAACCGCCAAATTGCTGTGACTGCGACTCTGCTTCCGCCGGTGAACCGGCTTCCCACTACTAAACCGTCGTCGAGCGTGCCTCCACCGGTTGAGCTGCCGCGGTTGTTCCGAGCCATCACGCGCAGCCGCTGTCTCTGCGGTTACAAGTCGCCGTACGGCCTCTACAACGAACTGTTTCGCTTTACGCGTGACCCGCCCAGGTCGGCTCCGCCCTGCCCCGCGCGGCTGTTTCTGTTTCTGCCGTGTTTTAACCCGCCGGCGTCTCGTCGACCGCCTGTCTCCAAGTAATCCGGCCTCAAAGCTGTATCCTCTTCTAGACTCTGTCAAACCGGCTTTGACCGCCTCGTCGGGTCAATTTCAAATGTGCTGGAGAATCTGAGTCGATGCCAAGTCTCCGTTTTCTGCTGTGCACCACAAGTCTGCAAGTAGCTGGAACCCGTCCAATCATGCTGCTGAGCACCTTTTTGTTGACTAAAATTCTGAGGCGACAATGATGCAGTAATTCGCTAGGAGATCAGTGTTGTTATATGTTCAGACGGTCGATTACATCATTGCAAGTACTACTACAGAGATAGACCAATGATCATCCAATGCAGTTTATAATGGCGCGCTCCACGAGGCAACCCAGCATGCAACATTGGATTAATTGCAAGGATGCATCCTTAGGCACTTGGCCTACTTCACAGGAATACGCAAAAAAAGAGATGTACATGACTGGCCCGGCGTCCCAGGAAAATATCAGGTGCTATCCACCTTATTTATTTTTTCAATGTACTTTAAATTCCTCCTCGAACAATTATCCTCCCTTTAAATATTTTTGTTCCATGTTCATGGCAGAGACGACAAGATCATCTGTCATTCATCCAGGTACATCGGGATAATTATTCACCGCCGAAGTGGAGTTATATCGCGGATATGGAGTGCGTAGCATCATCATTTTGCACTAACATTTATCCGTGTTGCCGTGCTCAACGGAAGAGCTTACATTGCCGCCCTTGCGGTCTGGTCTACACCAACACACCGGGCCGCACCTGTCTGCATGAGCTATTTATTGAGTATGAGCAAGTCACTGCTTGGGTAGCCCGGTTTTCTTCCGACAAATTGGAGGCAAATTATCATTATCCACCGCCTACGCTGGATGGCTCAATGGACATGCGCACAAGTCGCCGCCACTACAGTTTGGTTAACTTCAAACAGCCAGTTGGAAGGAACCATTGGCCGAGTTGCCGACACGGCTCATACGGGATCATTTATAACCCGCCACAGTCACCTCAACCTTCTGTGGATTCACATCGCGTTATCAACACCAATGATATATACCTTCTGCTATGGTTAAGTATGAAGAATCTCAAGACAACTCCTTGAGTCGTCTTAAGACTCGGGGCCTACGATGACATGACTCAGCAAATATTGATGAAAATTTAAAGGCTCGGGATGTTGAAGGGAAAGATAACCCAGTCCCGGAGGCTACTGTTATATTGATGAAAATTTAAAGGCCGTCAGAAATATTCCGGCTCACAATGATGCTTCCGGTGTATAGTTCGATTTAAGGGAAATCCCGTCTCCCACACAGCGTTGAAGCCCTTAGTATCTAGTTCAAATCCGGTTTAAGAGGAAACTATCTCTTGCAAAGCTCTAACGCTCTCAATATCCGGTTCAAAGTCCCGGTGCAAGAAGAATTTATCTCTTGCAAAAAGTTAAAGGTTGCCGAAGAGGACCTGTTGCCATGATGCGCGGTTCAAACATGGGTATCCTGCCTTATTGGCTTATCATATTATTGATCACATGGGGGCTTCTGCTTTATAAAGCGGAGTTCTGTTTACCCATTGATCCGGCTTATAAAGCCATATATATATAAAAATCACTTGGGGGCTTGGTCGTATTCGAACCATAGCTACACCTCTTGATCGGCGTAAGGCCACCAGGGAAATCACTTGAAGGATTGGTCGTATTCGAACCATAGCTACACCTCTTGATCGGCGTAAGGCCACCAGGGAAATCACTTGGGGCCAAAGAGAGTGTTGCAAAAGCACAACTCAAACATAGGCACCAACTGAGCACAACTCAAAATATTGCTCGGGGGCTCTTTGCTTCTCAAAGAACAAAGAGTCTACACCCTTGTAATAGGCTATCAAGCCAGGCTTGGAAGCCAGGTGTATTCACCTAAAACCCCGGGTTATCCTGCCTTCTTTAAGTAAGCCACTCCGTCCAGGTAATCCTGGTATGACGCGCCGAACGTTTGGCAAGTCAATCTTATACAGACCCTGAACTTGTCAAAGTTAAAACGACGATTGGTTAATGTGAGGTCCATCTTAAAAAGCTTTGTAAAATGGTTTAACTCAGTGGCCTGGCAGCCCATGAAAAGCCTCGATTTTGGGCCTGGCAGCCCATGAAAAGCCTCATGTGTTCCCATGCTTTTATTCAACAAATTTTCTCTTTTTGAGGTTTACAACACTTTATGATAAACCGGTGTTTATTAACCCGGCCTGGCCTTCGACTATAAGTCGCCAGTATATATTTGGATTGTGCCATTGGAATCATGCGCTTATAAATCATTGAGTATATTATTCAAATCTTTAAATAGCCAACATGGCTGGATTTTTATTATGGTTATCAATAACCAATATTATGATTGAGGTTTTCAAAGTCGCTTTAGCGCAATGACTATTATTTTATCAATGGATATGATTCATTCTATAATGCAAGGAATAGTCCTGAGTCGCTGCAGGCTTACGACCCGGCACTTGGGGGCTACATTATTCAAGTTAAGATCACATCAAATATGCAAGTCTCATGTCACTGCAAGCATGCACCATGACACTTGGGGGCTAATGCAAAGTCATTTTTACTAGTCTTATCGCAGACCAGACTCATCATATCATAATGAGCCGACCCTTGGGGGCTACCAATTGCTCCTGTCAACAATTCAAGGTACACAAGTTTTCATCCATTATATTGAAGGATCCACTGCTCAGTTGGTAAAGCACAAAGCTCTCAACCTTGTGGACGTGGGTTCAAGCCCCATGATGGGGGTTACATCATATAATGTTATTCTCAATGAAGTGTATATAAAGTCCCAGCTCAATATTATCTTACTGAGACGGCCCTTGGGGACTACACGTTGCTGTTCAAAGTCTACATGATTATATTTACAAAGTCCCTGCTCATTATTGCATAATGACCCGGCCCTTGGGGGCTACACTGGTTGAAGTTTTTATGAGCATAAAGCGATTTCAAGTCCCAAGTTGCTGCAAGCATGACAACCTGGCACTTGGGGGCTACCTATGTGGAATACTCAGTTTATGACTAATGACGGAGATGAACAAATCGGTTTTCTTCAAGGCGGTGACATTTATATTGAAGCAAGTCTTAAGCTGTTGCTAGGCTACCATCTTAAGACTTGGGGGCTACAAGTGATAGGCATATAAGAGGTATATTTTCAAGCTTGATGTTAACTACAATTATGACCCGGTGCTATCAATATTTATAAACCGGCAATCTTGGCAATGATAAACCGGCAAGTTCTGCATGCTTAAACCGGCTGAAGATCAGATGAGTATTTCAAGGACCAATATTTTTGTTAAGCATTGGGAGCTGAGTCAAATGAATTATTCTTCATAGTATTTTTCTGTGACAAACCAATGTCAGCAAATTGATTATGAAGCTGGTCTATTGACCCGGATTTTCTTGAAGAAGGAAATGACAAGGACTTAAGGATGATCAGGATCAGTTTAACATGGATAAATCGAAATTAAACTGGGGGCTAATGTCGGGGATATACCCCGCGGTATGACCTGGCCGGAGTTATAGCCCGGCTGGGACCTGGTAAACCGGTAGGTGTTAAGTCAGATGATAACCCGGCAGGTGTTAAGTCAGATGATAACCCGGCAGATGTTAAGTCAGATCATAAACCGGGAGGAAGTCATAACCTGGCAGACCATCATAAACCGGCAGACCATCATAAACTGGCAGACAGTCATAACCCGACAGACAGTGATAACTGGTTGACAGTCATAACCCGACAGACAGTGATAACTGGTTGACAGTCATAACCCGGCAGACAGTGATAACTGGTTGACAGTCATAACCCGGCAGATAGAGTCGCCTGGGGTTATGAAGCCCGAGACGTTATGAAGCCCATGAAGAGAAGTCAGAATAGTTTAAGTCTTAATCCGAGTTGGACTCTACATGTAACCCGCACCTTCAACATATATAAGGAGGGGCAGGGCACCCCAAGAGAGGAGGAGAAAATAATCTTACGGCTAGACATAACTGGGAGAGCCGGTTTACGGCGACTCCCTCGTGATGATAATGAGACCTAGCCTCAAACAACATGTAGGGTTGTTACCGGATGATGTTTCCCGGGGCCCGAAGCTGTCTAAACCCTTGTCTTGTGTTGCGTCTCTCGATTCCGCTCAACCCCTCTCAAGCTACCACATAGATGCGTTGGCCTCACGACTAAGTCCTCACACTAGGACATCTGCCATGACAATTCCACGACAATTACCATCACACACGCTTCTTTTAATTAGAATGTGTGTGCCCGTCTAGCGCACACACGTTGATCTATCTAACTGTTTCAGTTTGTTGTGGCTAATCGCAAACAATTCATCCATGTGAAGTGTATACCATCAATCGCAGACACTTTGATCCGGCTGACCCATTTCTATTCTATTGCCTAATCGCAAACAGTTAATCCTTCTGAAGCGTATGTCCTCAATCACACACACCTTGATCTGGCTGACCGTTTCTTTTGTGTTGCCTAATCACAAACAGTTTATCCGAGTGAACCGTATGCTCTATATCGCACACGCCTTGATCAGGCTGCCCGTTTCTTTTGTTCCGCCTCATCGCAAATAGTTCATTGGACTGAACCGTATGCCCTGGATCGCACACGCAACTAAAATCTGAACCGTGTTTGATGGCTCCGCCATCACAAATGTTTTGCACCTTTTTTGACGGTTCTTTTACACCACCGTTTGTGATTATTGCATCGCACACAGTTTCGTCGAAGGGTCTCTGATCGTAGTGTCGCGTTAGCAGCATCCTGCAGTAGTGTCGGTCGTCATTGCACCAGTCGCACTCCCCCGGGAGACTTTCGTCGTCCGATGACGACATTTCCTATGTTCATAATTCAAAGATTAAACTTGTACAATTAAATATATGTACTACAAAAACTAAATTAGATCATTACTATTCAACACGGGTTGACTATCGGCCTGCCGAGTCTTTTCTTAAAAACTCTCAGCTCATGTGGTGTATATATTCGACCGACGGTGATGGTCGCTCCTCCCTTCGTCCCCGAGTGCATTACACCAAAATTTCTAGCACATGGGAACGAGGAGAAGCGACCCCCGTGACAACAGTCGGGATTCTTCGTCCTCGCATATATGGAGGAGACTCTCCCTCACTGATTCCTCTCTGACATTTGCGACCGTCGGTGATGGTCGTTACTCCTCCTTCCCCTAGTGCATAACAAAGGTCTAGCACAAGGAGAAGAAGGAGAAACGACCCCCACGATAACAGTCAGGATTCTTCGTCCTCTCATATATGGTGGAGCCTCGACAGACTTAAAGTCAACCCGAAATGTCGTTTAATTATCTTTCTAGAAAATCTAGGCCACTCAATATTTCTTACATATTCTAGCGCAAGTCATGCCAAAATTCACGGAAAAATCCGGCATGACCTTTGCTAAAAAAGGACATATCGAGCGCTTGAAATTTGCTGGAACAGGAATTAATCAACACTCCGGCAAAACATAGGCCACTCGGAGGTGTAACCTGCAAACATGACCGGCCACTTGGGCAAACACATATCCTATTTGAGCAACACAAGATATACATGTTTTTATCTACATCATATGAGCATTCAAACTTGATGGTCATTGCATTTCAATTGTTGAAAATATGAACAAAAACATTTCAATATATCTTATAGGACTCATATTGACATGGAGATTTGGCTGGTCTCACCCCGAGGTCGGAGGGGGTCGGTGACGGGGACGACGGCGGGGATGATGGAGGGGCTCCTTAATTTCTGCAAAAACAAAAACCCTATAAGCTATCAACTAATCAAATGCATACGCCTTGCATAGTGGGGTCCAATTTGAGCATTCAAAATAGGAGTACTTCTCCAATTTGAGCATTCAATAAGCAAAACGAAATCATAAAATAAATAAGTATTCAAATTAGCATGTGTTCAATAAGCAAAACTAAATGATCTCTTGCGTCCGTACATCATCGAATATTATCACTAATACATCTCGAATAGTATCATACATATAACATCACTAATACAGCTAAATCCTAGCGAACGACGGGTATCAGCGCGAGCAGTGGACACCCAAAGAGAAGGAACCATCACAGGATCATAGCTCCGGTGAGATCTCTGAAGAACCTGCCAGGTATTGGAGAACCTGCCCTCCAACGCAACCATGTAGCGACGAACGTGCTCGTCCTCCTCGCTGACACGGTGACGTACCACCTCCGCGGGGGACGAAAGCCTCCGCACCGTCACTGGCCCACGCGACCGCCACCAAAGAAGGTTCGGGTCAACGACGGGCTGACTCCTCACCAAGCTGCGCCCCCGGTAGGTAGCACCTCCCAGCACCAGCCCGACGGAGCCCAGTCCTGGACATGGCCCTTCCCATCAAGCAGGTGTCCTCTGCCGAGTCAACGAGGAGGATGCGGGATAGGCATCGTCGACGTCGATGCGGGAATAATTGCTTTAACTAAAAAGATAACAAAAAATGTGACATGTTCAAAATATGACATGTCCACTTCAAAACGAATCAACCTAGAATATTGTTAAATACACCTAAAAATAAACTAGTTCTATTAATTTTCTTACTAAAAATAAACTAGTTCTATAGTAAAATTTTAATTAGATCATCAAATCTCATATACCTAAATTTTCTTACTAAAAATAAACTAGTTCTATTAATTCAACTAAACACTTACTATAAATAAAAATAAACTAGTTCTTACTAAAAATAAACTAGTTCAACTAGTTCTATTAATTTTCTTACTAAAAATAAATTAGTTCTATTAATTCAACTAGTTCTTACTAAAAATAAACTAGTTCAACTAGTTCTATTAATTTTCTTACTAATTCTATTAAACACTTACTAAAAAATAGTAAAAAAATATTTATTTTTCTCTCTAAACTAAACACTACTGCCCTAATTAGCATCTGGTTAAACCCTACTGCCCTAGTTCTTAAGCATCTACAAGTACTAACTAATTAGATGAACCCTACCTAGGTACTTAAGCATCTACAACTACTTAAGCACCCATTGATGAACCCTAGGAATTTGTCCTAAAAACTAATTAAGCATCTACAACTACTGCCCTAATTAACATCTAGTTTGGAATTATGCATCTACAACTACTACCCTAATTAGCATCTAATTTGATGAACCCTAACTAATTAGATGAACTCTAAAATTGATGAACCCTAGGAACCCTAGCTAGGCAGAGGTAGGGGAGGAGGAGGAGGAGGTGTAGGCGTGCTCACCTCGGGCGCCGACGGAGTTAGGGAGCGACCGAGAGAGGGGCACGCGACGTCGAGGTCGGGGTCGGGGCTCGGGCGCGCGGTGGAGGGCGGCGATGTAGGGCGGCGTCGAGGTCGGGGTTGGGGGCGGCGTCGAGGGCGTGCAGAGGGCGACGGGAGAGCGCGCGGCGGCCGGCGGCAATGTAGGGCGATGACGGCGGCGACAACAGACGAGTTGGATTTGGGGGAAGTGGCCGTGGTGAAGAAGAACCGCACGGTTATGTCAAAAATAGCAGTAGCGCGGGCCAGGAAAAGCGCTACTGCTACATTAGCTATAGTTAACTTAGCTATAGCGCAGGCTGACAAAATGCGCTACTACTAAGTTAGCTATAGCGCGTGTCCTGAAAACACGCTGCTGCTACGCCTTTCTCCTTTATTTTTCTTTTTCATTTATTTTCCTTCACATTTTATTTTTTCCTTCCCCTTTTTCCATTTCTTTCATTTTCATTTGCTTTTCTATATGTTTTTAATTTCATTTTCCTTTCATTAGCAGTAACGCTTTCTGCGTAAAACACGCTGCTACAAAAATCTTAGCAGTGGTGCACTTTGCGTAAGCTCGTGATACATCTACAATGTATCTACTTTTCCAAACACTTTTGCCCTTGTTTTGGACTCTAACTTGCATGATTTGAATGGAACTAACCCGGACCGACGCTGTTTTTAGCAGAATTGCCATGGTGTTATTTTTGTGCAGAAATAAAACTTCTCAGAATGACTTGAAACTTCACGGAGAATATTTTTGGAATTAATAAAAAATACTGGCGAAAGAATCAACACCAGGGGGCCACACCCTATCCACGAGGGTGGAGGGCGTGCCCACCCCCCCGGGGCGCGCCCCCTGCCTCGTGGGCCCCCTGAGGCTCCACCGACGTCAACTCCAACTCTATATATTCACGTTCGGGGAGAAAAAATATCAGAAAGAAGGACTAATCGTGTTTTACGATACGGACCGCCAAGCCCTAATCTCTCTCGGGAGGGCTGATCTGGAGTCCGTCAGGGCTACGGAGAGGGGAATCCATCGTCGTCGTCATCATCAACCATCCTCCATCACCAATTTCATGATGCTCACTGCCGTGTGTGAGTAATTCCATCGTAGGCTTGCTGGACGGTGATGGGTTGGATGAGATTTATCATGTAATCGAGTTAGCTTTGTTAGGGTTTGATCCCTAGTATCCATTATGTTCCGAGATTGATGTTGCTATGACTTTGCTATGCTTAATGCTTGTCCCTAGGGCCCGAGTGCCATGATTTCAGATCTGAACCTATTATGTTTTCATGAATATATGCGAGTTCTTGATCCTATCTTGCAAGTCAATAGTCACCTACTATGTGTTATGATCCGGTAACCCCGAAGTGACAATAATCGGGACTACTTCCGGTGATGACCATAGTTTGAGGAGTTCATGTATTCATTAAGTGTTAATGCTTTGGTCTGGTACTCTATTAAAATAAGGCCTTAATATCCCTTAGTTTCCAATAGGACCCTGCTGCCACGGGAGGGTAGGACAAAAGATGTCATGCAAGTTCTTTTCCATAAGCATGTATGACTATATTCGGGATACATGCCTACATTACATTGATGAACTGGAGCTAGTTCTGTGTCACCCTATGTTATAACTGTTGCATGAGGAATCACATCCGACATAATTATCCATCATTGATCCATTGCCTACGAGCTTTTCACATACTCTACGACGCATACGTTTCGGAGTGCATGTTTGCTCCTCCTCTTTGTTACGGGAATCATGTTTATTGTTTTGACCTCTGGCGGGAATTTTTTCTGTCCCCCAGTATTTTGCTGGCGAGGCTCATCCTCGTCTTCACTTGGTGTCTCCCTCCCCTTGTGTTCGGCGTTTAGCTTACCGGCCTGCTTGAAAACCCAACATTCTCTGTTGGTGTGATTCGCAGGTTTGTCGGAGGTGCCATGAATCTGACACAATCTGTCTAGAATCTTGTTTAGGCTGGACGGTCCATCTCTGCTGCCTTTAAATGGCTTTTTCCGTTGACCGGATCATGAGCCCCTGAATCCGGCGTTCACTGCTGTGTTGTCTGGGCTGTCTTCATTGTTTCGATGCTTACTTTTTATTGCGTCGTGGTTTTCGATTACCATCGCTGACTTCGGATGTGCCTGGGTCGCTGGTGCCGCTACGGGCCAGCCAACTATCTTCGCCTGCGCAAAAGCGGGTCATAAGGTTTGTTAGGGCTGCCATTGTCCATGGTTTTTCCTGGCCGAGGTGTTTGGCGAGCCATTCGTCACGGACACTGTGTTTGAAAGCCGCTAAGGCTTCGGCGTCCGGGCAGTCGATGATCTGATTTTTCTTAGTGAGGAATCTGTTCCAAAGCTTTCGGGCTGACTCTCCGGGCTGCTGAATTATATGACTTAAATCGTCTGCATCTGGAGGTCGGACATAGGTCCCTTGAAAATTAGCCCTAAAAGCATCCTCAAGCTCTTCCCAACTTCCGATTGAGTTTTCGGGGAGGCTCTTCAGCCAGTGCCTGGCTGGTCCTTTCAACTTGAGGGGCAAGTATTTGATGGCGTGGAGATCATCTCCATGAGCCATATGGATATGAAGGATAAAGTCCTCGATCCAGACCCCAGGGTCTGTCATTCCGTCGTACGCCTCTATGTTCACGGGTTTGAATCCCTCTGGAAATTCGTGATCCAGTACCTCATCGGTGAAGCATAGGGGGTGCACAGCACCCCTGTACTTGGATGTGTCATGAAGTTCCGACGGTTGTAGTGTTTGGTTTTGATTCTGTGCCGGAGCGCGCTTCCTAGATCCATAGATGGACCTGGTCATACCGACATCGTTAGCCGCCCTATCGCGGCCACGGGGTGGTCGATCCGGCTTATCGGCCGTTTTATTTTTCGGCTGTATAGGCTCTAAAGCCTCATCATCGAATTCAGGCAGCAGCTTGCGCTTTGGATAGCTTTTTGTGTGGCGACTGCCACCGTACTTTTCTGTAGTGTCGAGCACTTTGTTCCATCTACTGTTGAGTGTATTCTGCGCGGCCTTGAGCCTTTGCTTCTGCTTCTTTAGACTTCTCTCAGTGGCGAGAAGCCTTCTCTGGAGGTTCTCTTGCTCCAAGTGCCTTTCCGGGATGATGTGTGCATCGTCGTCCGGACTGTTCTCCTCTCCAGAGACAGGTTGATTAGCTTTATCCTCGGCACCGCCGTGATCGGACAGAAGCCCCGTACTATGTTCGCCGTCCGCTGGCTCATCCTGCTCTGTTGCTGGTTCCATGTGGTCGTTGTTTCCTCTAGAGTCGACCGGGGTATTATTTTTTCTTGCGCTGTTATCGCTGTTTTTGCCGAGGCGGGATTTGGAGCGGCGCCTACGCCGTCGCTTTGGTTGCTTCTCGAGGGAACTATCCCTCGCTGCATCCTTCCGTTCCTCGTCATTGTTTTCTTTGGGTGTATCCACCATATATATATATCGTGTGATGAAGTGGCTGTCCAGCGCCCTGTGGGCGGTGGTTCTTGTTCCTCTCCTGCATCGTCGTCCATACCGTCGATGTCTTCGGAGTTGAAATCGAGCATGTCGGTTAAGTCGTCGACAGTGTCTATTAAGTGGGTGGTGGGTGGGAAACGAATTTCTTCGACGGCCGCTTCCCGCTCGAGCCAGACACAGTTCGGCCAAGGGCCTCCTGACAAGGAGAGAGGCCTTAATGAATTTAGCACATCACCCAAGGGCGAGTGCTGAAAGATATCCGCAGAGGTAAACTCCATGATCGGCGCCCAATCAGATTTGATAGGCATGGGCGCAGGCGGTTCGGAGCCTGTGGCCGGGGACGAATCCAAGGATCCGGCGACACAGGTCTCATAGGAGGTGAAGTCAGTATTCGGCCCTATCGCCATCGAGTGTGCGGCCTCCGAGGCGGGGTCCATCCACCCGTCCTCGGACGGCGCAATCTGCTCCGGATTGAGAGCTGGAGTAGCTATAGGTGGGATCTCCCGAACACTGTCCGACGGCAGAGCTAAATCATGCCCGTCGTGACTATGCGGCGCACGTGACATGGGATCGAATCCGTCGAAGATCAAGTATCCGCGGATGTCGGCAGTATAGTTCAAGCTTCCAAACCTGACCTGATAGCCAGGGGCGTAGCTTTCGATCTGCTCCAGATGGCCAAGCGAGTTGGCCCGCAGTATGAAGCCGCCGAATACAAAGATCTGCCCGGGGAGAAAAACCTCACCCTGGATCGCATCGTTGTCGATGATCGAAGGAGCCATCAAGCCTTATGGTGACGACACAGTGGAACTCTCAATGAAAGCACCAATGTCGGTGTCAAAACCCGTGGATCTCGGGTAGGGGGTCCCGAACTGTGTGTCTAAGGCGGGTGGTAACAGGAGGCGGGGGACACAATGTTTACCCAGGTTCGGGCCCTCTCGATGGAGGTAATACCCTACTTCCTGCTTGATTGATCTTGATGATATGAGTATTACAAGAGTTGATCTACCACGAGATCGTATAGGCTAAACCCTAGAAGCTAGCCTATGATTATGATTGTTGTTGTCCTACGGACTAAACCCTCCGGTTTATATAGACACCGGAGGGGGCTAGGGTTACACAGAGTCGGTTACAAGGGAGGAGATCTATATATCCGAATTGCCAAGCTTGCCTTCCACGCCAAGGAGAGTCCCATCCGGACACGGGACGAAGTCTTTAATCTTGTATCTTCATAGTCCAACAGTCCGGCAGTCCGAGGACCCCCTAATCCAGGACTCCCTCATGCATCTTAATGGTACAAGTGGAGATTTGTTTGGTGGAATTTATGCAACTCATGTAGCTAATTATCTTGATGTACCCATACATAGAAATGATTTGGTGTTACCTCTTGCTTATCTAGATTATAACGCTATGGTCTGCCGTTAGTTTGTTGAGAGGAATGAACAGTTCCTCCAGTACCGACTAATCTTCGACAGACGTCGCACTGTCCATTTTGCTCTCCATGCTCCTACTTTCTTCGACTTTCAGGCAAAAAGGAGATATGTCATAACCAGGGAGGAGGCGAACGAGTATGAGAGGAGGATGGAAGTAGCTCGCCTCCAAGCTGCAGCTCGTCAGGCAGTAGCCGCTGCATCTCAGTACGACCCCAGCTACAACTTTGGATATCCGCTAGGCCAGCAGTGGCCCTAAACCAACTTAGGCCAAAAGCCTAAGCTTGGGGGAGTACGTATTTCTCACCGATATTACATTCATGTTCACACACTCATGCTAGTTGTCGGTGCTCATACTTTTTCATTGTACTATCCATGCTAGTTTATTTTCTATTTTAAGCCTTCTTCTTGTGTGTTTAAAAATCCTTAAGAAAAACCAAAAAATTAGTTGTAGTTTTTAGCTAGTTTACTTTCCATGCCTGTAGTAATAATAATTAAAAGAAAACCCAAAAATATTTCTCGTTCTTCTTTTGCTCGTTGGGAGCTTTCCCGTGTAAATAGTTTTATTTCATTTCTTTTCTTTGGGGGTCGAGAGGAGAAGACCATGATGAAAATGTTGAAGTGGCTCTTATATGCATTATTGTTGATTTAACAAACATCGCGTATTACCTTGTCTTCTCCTGTGTATTAAATGCTTGCAGATTCCAGCTTAGTCCAACGCACGTGCACTATTATTATTATCCACACCGTTCGGTCGTGCTAGTGAAAGGCAATAATGGCGATATATGATGGACTGGTTGAGATGAGAGAAGCTGGTATGAACTCGACCTATCTTGTTTTTGTAAATATGATTAGTTCATCGTTCTTGATTCAGCCTATTATGAATGAAACATGTTTGCAATGACAATTAGAGATTATAGTTGCTCATGCCATGCTTAATTTGCCAGGAGTTTATAATGGTTTACCTTGCGTGCCAACATGCTATTAAAATGGTTGTGATGTGGTATGATAGGGTGGTATCCTCCTTTGAACGATTCGAGTGGCTTGACTTGGCACATGTTCACGCATGTAGTTGAAACAAAATTAACATAGCCTCCACGATATTTATGTTCATGGTGAATTATATCCTACTCATGCTTGCAGTCAGTGTTGATTAATTTTAATGCATGTTCATGACTGTTGTCGCTCTCTAGTTGGTCGCTTCCCAGTCTCTTTCTAGCCTTCACTTGTACTAAGCGGGAATACTGTTTGTGCATCCACTTCCATAAACCCCAAAGTTATTCCATATGAGTCCACCATACCTTCCTATATGCGGTATCTACCTGCCGTTCCAAGTAAATTTGTATGTGCTAAACTCTAAACCTTCAAATGAAATTCTATTTTGTATGCTCGAATAGCTCATGTATCAACTAGGGCTGTCTATATCTTCCATGCTAGGTGGGTTATTCTCACGATGAGTGGACTCCGCTCATCACTCACGAGAAAATGGCCGGTAACCGGGATGCCCAGTCACATGCTCAAATCAAAATAATTGCAAACAAAACCCCCCAGGACTGTTGTTAGTTGGAGGAACCTGTTGTTTCGGGCAAGCCATGGATCAATGCTTATTGGTGGTGGGGGAGTATGAACTTTACCATTCTGTTTGGGAACCGCCTATAATGTGTGTAGCATGGACGATATCGAGATCTCCGCCTATAATGTGTGTAGCACTCAAAATATTATTTATCTCTATTTCAAAACTCGAGCTCTGGCACCTCTACAAATCCCTGCTTCCCTCTGCGAAGGGCCTTTCTATTTACTTTTATTTTGAGTCATCACCCTCTTATTAAAAAGCACCAGTTGGAGAGCACCACTGTGATTTGCATGCATTACTATTAATTTACATTGAGTATGACTGGATCTCTTTTACCATGAATTACAATGTCTAGTCAGTCCTTGATCTTCAGGGGTGCTCTGCATTTATGTTTTGCGGTCTCAGAAAGGGCTAGCGAGATACCATTTTGTTATATCATATTATGATTGTTTTGAGAAAGTGTTGTCATCCGAGATTTATTATTATTGCTCGCTAGTTGATTATGCCATTGATATGAGTAAACATGAGACCTAAGTGTTATTGTGAATATGGTTAGTTCATAATCTTTGCTGAAAACTAGAATGCTGGCTTTACATATTTACAACAACAAGAGGAAACAAAGTTTGTAAAAGTTTTTCTTTATCACTTTCACTATGTCAACTGAATTGCTTGAGGACAAGCACAGGTTTAAGCTTGGGGGAGTTGATACGTCTATAGCGTATCTACTTTTCCAAACACTTTTGCCCTTGTTTTGGACTCTAACTTGCATGATTTGAGTCGAACTAACTCGGACTGATGCTGTTTTCAGCAGAATTGCCATGGTGTTATGTTTGTGCAGAAATGAAAGTTCTCGGAATGACCTGAAACTTCACGGAGAATATTTTTGGAATTAATAAAAAATACTAGTGAAAGAATCAACACTAGGGGGGCCACACCCTGTCCACGAGGGTGGAGGGCACGCCCACCCCCCTGGGGCACGCCCCCTGCCTCGTGGGCCCCCTGAGGCTCCACCGACGTCAACTCCAACTGTATATATTCACGCTCGGGGAGAAAAAAAATCAAAGAGAAGGATTCATCGCAATATATTATACGGAGCCGCCGCCAAGCCCTAATCTCTCTCGGGAGGGCTGATCTGGAGTCCGTTCGGGGCTCCGAAGAGGGGAATCCGTCGCTGTCATCATCATCAACCATCCTCCATCACCAATTTCATGATGCTCACCGCCGTGCGTGAGTAATTCCATCGTAGGCTTGCTGGACGGTGATGGGTTGGATGAGATTTATCATGTAATCGAGTTAGTTTTGTTAGGGTTTGATCCCTAGTATCCATTATGTTCTGAGATTGATGTTGCTATGACTTTGCTATGCTTAATGCTTGTCACTATGGCCCGAGTGCCATGATTTCAGATCTGAACCTATTATGTTTTCATGAATATATGTGAGTTCTTGATCCTATCTTGCAAGTAAATAGTCACCTACTATGTGTTATGATCCGGTAACCCCGAAGTGACAATAATCGGGACCACTCCCGGTGATGACCGTAGTTTGAGGAGTTCATGTATTCACTAAGTGTCAATGCTTTGGTCCGGTACTCTATTAAAAGGAGGCCTTAATATCCCTTAGTTCCCAATAGGACCCCACTGCCACGGGAGGGTAGGACAAAAGATGTCATGCAAGTTCTTTTCCATAAGCACATATGACTATATTCAGAATACATGCCTACATTACATTGATGAACTGGAGCTAGTTCTGTGTCACCCTATGTTATAACTGTTGCATGAGGAATCGCATCCGACATAATTATCCATCATTGATCCATTGCCTACGAGCTTTTCACATACTGATCTTTTCTTAGTTACTTTGCCGTTGCCACTGTTATAATTACTACAAAAACTGCTACTGTTACTTTTGCCACCGTTACCATTACTTCCATACTACTTTGCTACTAAATAATTTGCTGCAGATATTAAGTTTTCTAGGTGTGGTTGAATTGACAACTCAACTGCTAATACTTGAGAATATTCTTTGGCTCCCCTTGTGTCGAATCAATAAATTTGGGTTGAATACTCTACCCTCGAAAACTGTTGCGATCCCCTATACTTGTGGGTTATCCGCTCGCTACTACTATTGGTAGCCTGGCGATAACAGTAGGGGAGTTGTAGTTGTAGCGCTTCTTCCCTGAGACGCGCTACTCCTATAAACTTAGCTGCAGCGTGTTTGTTTGCCCCGCGCTAGTGGTAAATAGTAGTAGCGCTTCTTTTTGACACGCGCTACTGGTAAGTTTATGTGTATAAGGTTTTCCCTAGTAGTGATCTTATGGAAAAGAAAGATGCTAAACCTAGACTTATTCGATGGGTTCTCTTGCTACAAGAATTTGATTTACATATCACTGATAGCAAAGGAGATAAGAACCCCGTAGCCAATAATTTGTCTAGGCGTGAAAATGTGCTTGATGACCCACTACCTATTGATGATAGTTTTCCTGATGATCAGTTAGCTACAATAAATGTTGCTCATAACACTCCTTGGTATGCTAACTATGCTAATTACATTGTTGCTAGATATTTACCACCTAGCTTTACATACCAACAAAAGAAAAAAAATTCTTCTATGATTTAAGACATTACTTTTGGGATGACCCACATCTTTATAAAGAAGGAGTAGATGGTATTATTATACGTTGTGTACCTGAGCATGAAAAGGGACGAATCCGACAGAAATGTCACTCCGAAGCATATGGAGGACATCATGCTGGAGATAGAACTGCTCACAAGGTATTGCAATCGGGATTTTATTGGCCTACTCTCTTCAAGGATGCTCGTACGTTCATCTTATCTTGTGATGAATGTCAAAGAATAGGTAATATCAGTAAGCAGTAAGCGTCAAGAAATGCCTATGAATTATTCACTAGATGTTGAACCATTTGATGTTTGGGGATTTGATTACATGGGACCTTTTCCTTCCTCTAATGGGTATACACATATTTTGGTTGCTGTTGATTATGTTACTAAATGGGTAGAAGCTATTCCAACCAGTAGTGCTGATCACAATACCTCTATTAAAATGCTTAAGGAAGTTATTTTCCCAAGGTTTGGAGTCCCTAGATATTTAATGACTGATGGTGGTTTACTCTTTATTCATGGTGCTTTCCGTAAAATGCTTGCCAAGTATGATGTTAACCATAGAATTGCATCACCTTATCATCCTCAGTTTAGTGGTCAAGTTGAACTTAGCAATTGAGAAATAAAATTATTCTTGCAAAAGACTGTCAATAGGTCCTGAAAGAACTGGTCTAAGAAATTAGATGATGCACTTTGGGCTTATAGAACAGCATATAAAAATCCTATGGGTATGTCTCCTTATAAAATGGTTTATGGAAAAGCTTGTCATTTGCCTCTTGAATTAGAGGATAAAGCATATTGGGCAATCAAAGAACTCAACTATGATTTCAAACTTGCCGGTGAAAAGAGGTTATTTGATATTAGCTCTTTAGATGAATGGAGAACCCAAGCTTATGGAAATGCCAAGTTGTTTAAAGAAAAAGTCAAAATATGGCATGATAAAAGAATCCAAAAGCGTGAGTTTAAAGTCGGAGAATATGTTCCTTTGTACAACTCTCGTTTTAGATTCTTTGCAGAAAAACTCCTCTCAAAATGGGAATGACCCTATGTTATCGAGGAGGTTTATCGATCTGGAGCCATCAAAATAAATAATGTCGAAGGTACTAACCCGAAGGTTGTTAACGGGCAACGAATAAAACATTATATATTAGGTACGCCCATTAATGGTGAAAGTAAACAAACTTTGACACCGGAAGAACACATAAAAGAGTCCTTCCGGAACACTCCAGAATTGTAAAAATAAGGAGGTACGTGATACGGTAAGTAAACGGACTCCAAAAAATCCGCAAAAATATTTTTTGTTAGTTTTGGAATATTTAGAAAATTAGGAAAATAAGAAACTTCCAGGAAGCGTACCCTGGTGGGCACAAGGCACCAGGGCGCGCCTGGCAGGTGGGTTGTGCCCACCTGGGGTACCTTCCGGACTCCGTTTTTCTTCCGTTTGCTTGTTTCCCAAGATAAAAATTCTTTATATACCCCCGAACCTGTTGACCAGCATATCACGGAGAAATCATCTGTTTTCTATTCTTGCAGTTTTCGGTCAGATATGTTGAGCCAGGCTTCATGTCTTTCTCACCCTCCAACAACGGAGAAGAAGACGTAGGGGTGTTTCAGGAGGATCTAAGAAGAGAGGGAGCTGAAGAAGTTGCTATGGAGGAAGAAGAGGAAAATCCTTTCGGGGTTCACTCTCTGGCTTCCAAGAGAGGCACATTGGCTGGCATCTCTACTCATCTGAATCCTCATCAAGCTATGATATCGTCAAATAATCAAGTATGGGAGTCTTGGAGTTCAAGAAGAAACCCCACCAAGAAGGCCTTTACACAGGTTACATTGTAAGAATTTTCGCAATTTGATTCACAATTATGGGTTCGCGAATACTCCTCGTAGGCACATACCGTCCAATTGGGACATATCTTGCCCAAGAGAAAACAGTGCAGGAACAAACCCGTGGGGCCCGGAAAATAAACACATAATGGCTGAGGTGAAGGAAAACAGTGAATTACTTCATCAAGCCCTTCGAGAGATTCACGTTTTGAAGGATCTACTCATGATTATATTGGAGAACACCACTACACCACCACCATCTCCTTCATCACTGAAAGAAAATTGAGTATCGGGTATGGGCACTCTCCTTGGCTTCCGCCAAGCTTGGGGGAGGTTCCCCGGTATCGTATCATCCTGATACGTCTCCAACGTATCTATAATTTTTGATTGTTCCATGCTATTATATTATCTGTTTTGGATGTTTAATGGGCTTTGTTATGCACTTTTATATTATTTTTGGGACTAACATATTAACCAAAGGCCCAGTGCAAATTGCTGTTTTTTGCCTATTTCAGTGTTTCACAAAGAAGGAATATCAACCGGAGTCCAAACGGAATGAAACCTTCGCGAGGATCATTTTTGGAACAAACACAATCCAGGAGACTTGGAGTGGATGTCAAGGAAGAAACGAGGAAGCCACGAGGCAGGAGGGCGCGCCCAGGGGGTAGGCACGCCCCCACCCTCGTGGGCCCCTCATGGCTCCACCGACCTACTTCTTTCGCCTATATATACTCATATACCCAGAAAACATCCGAGAGCACCACGAAACCCTATTTCCACCGCCGCAACCTTCTGTACCCATGAGATCCCTTGGGGCCTTTTCCGGCGCTCCGCCAGAGGGGGAATCAATCACAGAGGGCTTCTACATCAACACCATGGCCTCTCCGATGATGTGTGAGTAGTTTACCACAGACCTTCGGGTCCATAGTTATTAGCTAGATGGCTTCTTCTCTCTCTTTGGATCTTAATACAAAGTTCTCCTCGATTCTCTTGGAGATCCATTCGATGTAATTCTTTTGCGGTGTGTTTGTCGAGATCCGATGAATTGTGGGTTTATGATCAAGATTATCTATGAACAATATTTGGTTCTTCTCCGAATTCTTATATGTATGATTTGATATCTTTGCAAGTCTCTTCGAATTATCAGTTTGGTTTGGCCTACTAGATTGATCTTTCTTGCAATGGGAGAAGTGCTTAGCTTTGGGTTCAATCATGCGGTGTCCTTTCCCAGTGACAGCAGGGGCAGCAAGGCACGTATTGTATTTTTGCCATCGAGGATAAGATGGGGTTTATATCATATTGCTTGAGTTTATCCCTGTGCATCATGTCATCTTGGCTAATGCGTTACTCTGTTCTTATGAACTTAATACTCTAGATGCATGCTGGATAGCGGTCGATGTGTGGAGTAATAGTAGTAGATGCAGAATCGTTTCGGTCTACTTGTCGCGGACGTCATGCCTATATACATGATCATGCCTAGATATTCTCATAACTATGCGCTTTTCTATCAATTGCTCGACAGTAATTTGTTCACCCACCGTAGAATTTGCTATCTTGAGAGAAGCCACTAGTGAAACCTATGGCCCCCAGGTCTATCTTCCATCATATTAATCTCCCATTAATTAGTTATTTCGGTCGCCGTTTATTTTGCAATCTTTACTTTCCAATCTATATCTTAAAAATACCAAAAATATTTATCTTATTATCTCTATCAGATCTCACTTTGCAAGTTGCCGTGAAGGGATTGGCAACCCCTTTATCGTGTTGGTTGCAAGGTTCTTATTTGTTTGTGCAGGTACGAGGGACTTGCGCGTAGTCTCCTACTGGATTAATACCTTGGTTCTCAAAAACTGAGGGAAATACTTACGCTACTTTGCTGCATCGCCCTTTCCTCTTCAAGGGAAAACCAACGCATGCTCAAGAGGTAGCAAGAAGGATTTCTGGCGCCATTGCCGGGGAAGCTCACGCCAAGTCAAGTGAAGATTTGATCTCCCACGAACGTGCGATTTCTGGCGCCGTTGCCGGGGAGATCTATGCACAAGTCAAGACATACCAAGTACCCATCACAAACTCTTATCCCTCGCATTACATTATTTGCCATTTGCCTCTCGTTTTCCTCTCCCCCACTTCATCCTTGCCGTTTTATTCGCCCTTTTTTCCATTCATCTCTTTTCGTTTGCTTCTTGTGTGTCTGTGTGTTAGATCGTTGGTTTTGCTATTATGGCTAGTCCTTCTATCATCGTTAATACTCCCGATCATGAAGTTCTTAATTTTAGACAAAGGGAGGGAGAAAATTTAAAAGATGCTTGGTATAGAATTTGCAATGCTCAGAATAGATCCACTAGGAAGCAATCCACTTCCGTTCTTCTTCGCAATTTTTATGTAGGCATCACCCCTTGGAATAGATATATTCTTGACACCATTACCGGAGGGAATTTCTTGGGTAGCCATACTTTTGATTCTTATAATGCTATGATAGATTTGCTTGGCCCACCACCTCTTTTGGTTAATGGAACTATTTTAACTTTGGAACATGTGATGCAAAGGCTTGAAATTATTGAAAATAAAGTTGCCACTTTAGAGTTCATTGAGAATTTGGATAAAAAGATCCATAACCAGATTGCCCAATATGGATCTAAGGTAGGAGTTACTCTGATTTTTTTTTAAGAAAAAGAACCCATAGTTAACGAAAAGATAGATCAAGATTCCACAAGAATTGATAAACTTGAGGATAACATTACCAACTAAGAGTCTGCCTTTTCTTCCGTGAGAAATACTCCAAATCCTCCTACTGCCAAAGTTGCCAAATTGATGTATGTTCCTAAAAATAAGGGTGAATCTTCTAGTAAGGAAACTACGGATCTCAAGTCAATAAGTGTTCACCCCAACTTTTTTGCTATCGTTAAGGAACCTTTTGCTACAAATGAGTTTCTTGATTTCTTGCCTAGGAGTTTGATCATTAATAAAAATAAGGAAACTCCTAAGGGTTATAAGTGTTCCATTGAATAATTGCATACCAAAGATGATAATACCTAGATCTATTCCTGTTTTTATGCCTAGCTAGGGGCGTTAAACGATAGCGCTTGTTGGGAGGCAACCCAATTTTATTTTTGTTTCTTGCTTTTTGTTTCTGTTTAGTAATAAATAATTCATCTAGCTTCTGTTTAGATGTGTTTTTATGTTTTAATTAGTGTTTGTGCCAAGTAGGACCAATAGGATCTTCTTGGGTGATAATTGTTTGATCTTGCTGAAAAAGACAGAAACTTTGCGCTCACGAAAATAATTGTTAAAATTCACCAGAACTTGTTAAATTGCTAATTATTTTTGCAGTAGATCAATATACAAATTATCCTGATTGGCCTAGTTTTTCAGAATTTTTGGAGTTCCATAAGTATTCGAACAAATCTGATTGCTACAGATTGTTCTGTTTTTGACAGATTCTGTTTTTCGTGTGTTGTTTGCTTATTTTAATGAATCTATGACTAGTATCGGGGGGTATGAACCATAGATAAGTTGGAATACAGTAGTTTTAACACCAATATAAATAAAGAATGAGTTCAGTACAGTACCTTATTGTGGTGGTTTGTTTTATTTCGCTAACGGAGCTCATGAGATTTTCTGTTGAGTTTTGTGTTGTGAAGTTTTCAAGTTTTTGCGTAAAGGTTTGATGGATTATGGAATAAGGAGTGGCAAGAGCCTAAGCTTGGGGATGCCCAAGGCACCCCAAGGTATAATTCAAGGACAACCAAAAGCCTAAGCTTGGGGATGCCCCGGAAGGCATCCCCTCTTTCATCTTCGTCCATCGGTAACTTTACTTGAGGCTATATTTTTATTCACCACATGATATGTGTTTTGCTTGGAGCGTCTTGTATGATTTGAGTCTTTGCTTTTTAGTCTACCACAATCATCCTTGCTGTACACACCTTTTGGAGAGACACACATGAATCGGAATTTATTAGAATACTCTATGTGCTTCACTTATATCTTTTGAGCTAGATAATTTTGCTCTAGTGCTTCGCTTATATCTTTTTAGAGCATGGTGGTGGTTTTATTTTATAGAAATTATTGATCTCTCATGCTTCACTTATATTATTTTGAGAGTCTTATAGAACAGCATGGTAATTTTTTTTGGCTATAAAATTAGTCCTAATATGATGAACATCCAAGATAGGTATAATAAAAACTATCATATAAAGTGCATCGAATACTATGAGAAGTTTGATTCTTTATGATTGTTTTGAGATATGAAGATGGTGATATTAGAGTCATGCTAGTTGAGTAGTTGTGAATTTGAGAAATACTTGTTCTAAAGTTTGTGATTCCCGTAGCATGCACGTATGGTGTACCGTTATGTGATGAAGTCGGAGCATGATTTATTTATTGATTGTCTTCCTTATGAGTGGCGGTCGGGGACGAGCGATGGTCTTTTCCTACCAATCTATCCCCCTAGGAGCATGTGCGTAGTACTTCGTTTCGATAACTAATAGATTTTTGCAATAAGTATGTGAGTTCTTTATGACTAATGTTGAGTCCATGGATTATACGCACTCTCACCCTTCCACCATTGCTAGCCTCTCTAATACTGCGCACCTTTCGCCGGTATCATACACCCACCATATGCCTTCCTCAAAACAGCCACCATACCTACCTATTATGGCATTTCCATAGCCATTCCGAAATATATTGACATGCAACTTATCACCGTTCCGTTTGTTATGACACGTTTCATCATTGTCATATTGCTTTGCATGATCATGTAGTTGACATTGTATTTGTGGCAAAGCTACCTTTATAATTCTTTCATACATGTCACTCTTGATTCATTGCATATCCTGGTACACTGCCGGAGGCATTCACATAGAGTCATATTTTGTTCTAAGTATTGAGTTGTAATTTTTGAGTTGTAAGTAAATAAAAGTGTGATGATCATCATTATTAGAACACTGCCCCAAGTGAGGAAAGGATGATGGAGACTATGATTCCCCCACAAGTCGGGATGAGACTCCAGACGAAAAGAAAAAAAAGAAAAAAAAGAGGCCATAAAAAAATAGAAAAAGGCCCAAATAAAAAAAAGATGAGAGAAAAAGAGAGAAGGGACAATGTTACAATCCTTTTACCACACTTGTGCTTCAAAGTAGCACCATGGTCTTCATGATAGAGAGTCTCCTATGTTGTCACTTTCATATACTAGTGAGAATCTTTCATTATAGAACTTGGCTTGTATATTCCAATGATGGGCTTCCTCAAAATGCCCTAGGTCTTCGTGAGCAAGCACTACAAAAAAAGACACACCCGTGACATTTTGGGCCGAACGAATTTTTTTTCTGTCATACTTATGACACTTCTATGACGCTAATTGTGACAAAACCCGGTATCATCATAGATGTGGTGGGGTCCTACTTCTATGACAAAAAATCATGATAGAAAATGGGTTTTCGTCCTGGGCGGGCCGGAGACGTAGCTGCATGACATTCTTTGGGCCGTCCATGATGGAAAAAACCATGGCAGAAGCGAGGGCGAGGAAAATATCGGGGTGTTCACGGTTACGGTGGGTGGTCGGGGCCGAGCGATGCACGTTTCTCTCGTACACGCACGCGCGTGGGTGCGAGGCGTTGGGCTCTAACTGAACCCGAGCGATTGCACTGCATGCTACGCGTTACTGAACCCGAGCGATCGATCGATGGCTGTTAACTGAACCCGATCGAGTGATTCCTTCGCTACTGCTACTAACTGAAGCCGATCGATGCTGCCTCTGGATGAACAGTGAGCGTTGCTGGGGGGTTTGGATGAACAGTTCCCGGTGGGGGTGGATGAACATGAGCCCGTGGTGTTGCCTCTAGATGAACAGGACCCCGATCGATCGAGCCGGTTGGGGCTGGATGAACAGGACCCCCGTGGAGGGCTGGATGAATAGGACCACCCCATGGAGGGCTGGATGAACAGTAGATGGTGGAGGGGTCGATGAACAATACCCGTGGAGGGGTGGTTGAACAGGAGCCCGTGGAGAGGGCTGGTTGAACAGTAGCCGGTGGAGTGGCGCGCGGTGGAGGCTGGATGAACAGGAGCCCGTGGATGAACAGCCGGAGGTGGAGGCTGGAGGAGGTCAATGGTGGATGAACAGTAGCCCGTGGAGGCTGGAGGGGGTCGACGGTGTAGATGAACAGTATCCCGTGGAGTCCCGTTTTGCGGTACGCCACACCCCTCCCGATGAACAGGACCCCCGTTTCGACCGTAGCGCTCCAACACAAGTCCGTTTCCTCTGTTTTGTGGTACGCCACACCCCTCCCGATCAACAGGACCCCCTTTTGACCGTAGGAGGTCTGTTTCCTCCGTTTTGCGGTACGCCAGACCCCTCCCGATGAACAGGATCCCGTTTCGACCATGGCCGGTCGAACACTAGGCCGTTTCCTCCGTTCTGCGGTACGCCCGGCCTCGTTTCCATCGGCTGTTCTGTCCAAGCCCTCCCGATGAACACGACGACACATTCCATTCCGACCCAACCGGTTGGCTCCCCATGAACATGACGACGACGCTGTTTCTCCGTTCCGACCCAGCCATGTACACGAGCCCTGGCCGTACGTATGCCCGAGTAGGCGTTCGAGACCCTGCCCGTATGTACGTACGTGGCCGTATTTTCTTTCTTGCACACTGGCCGCTGTACGTACATGTACATGCTACGTGCGCGCCTCTACTATGACACGTGCGCGCCTCTACATCGACCAGTATGTACGTACACGTTCGCGACCAGAATGACAACGCTACGTACGCTTCGACCAGGTGGGTCCCGACTGTCAGGCACTTCCTTGGCTGCGATGATGTAGCTGGTGGGTCCCAACAGTCAGGGGGGAAAATCGTTTTTTTTGCCCGGACGCACTTCCTTGCGTGCGAAGATGTAGCTGGTGGGTCCCAGCAGTCAGGGGAAACATTTTTTTCGCGAAATACGGTGGCCCGTCCGGTGGGTCCCTGCTGTCAGGTGGAGGAATAATTATTTTGCGCGTAATAAGGAGGCACTTCCTTGCGGCCGCCGTGGACCCAGCTGTCAGCCTCTCCACGTATAGTACTCTTCCGATGGAAGTCGTTCCTTCGCCACGTTGACCACGCCGCGTCGAGAGCACCAGGGCGGTGGACGACGGCGAGGCCTAGGAAGGGGACGACTCGGAGCCGGGGAAGACGCGGCAGTGGAATCCCGCGCGGAGAGGAGTACAAGGGTTTACTGGTTCAACTGCGGTGTGAGGCTGCCGTCGCCGTAGGGCCTGGCTAGCGGTGGGAATAGTAGGGGGCGGTGAGGCCTCCGCGGCAGCACACCCGGCCATGGGAGGCATGAGCATGCGACACGACCAGCAATGCTTTGGGCGGCTGGAGCAAGAAGACCAGAGGTTGAAGAAGCACTACGGCCGTTGGATGGACATCGTACGGTCACTGGAGCTAGAATCGTTCATATTGACTAAGTTGACAAAGCACTCCGTCCCTGTCAACTTAGTAGGCCCACAAGTCAGCCTCCCACCAAGGTGGGTCCCAACTAGCAGGGGGAGTATTCATTTTTTGTGTGCGTAATAAGGAGGCACTTCTGGTGGGTCCGAGCTGACAGCGGGGGGAACGTTTTTTTCACGAAATACGGTGGCCCGTCTGGTGGGTCCCAGCAGTCAGGGGGGAAACATTTTTTTGCCAAATACAGTGGACCGTCCGATGGGTCCCTGCTGTTAGGTGGAGGAATAATTATTTTCCGCGTAATAAGGAGGCACTTCCTTGCGGCTGCCGTGGACCCAGCTGTCAGCCTCTCCACGCACAGTACTCTTCCGATGGAAGTCGGTGTTTGACCACATTGACCACGCCGCGCCGAGAGCACCACGGCGGTGGACGATGGCGAGGCCTAGGAAGGGGATGACGCGGAGCCGGGGAAGACGCGGCAGTGGATACCCACGCGGAGAGGAGTACGAGGGTTCACTGGTTCGGCTGCGGTGTGAGGCTGCCGTCGCCGCAGAATAACAGGGGGTGTGGGTGAGTGGAGGGATGGCCTGGCCAGCGGTGGGAGTAGTAGGGGCGGTGAGGCCTCCGCGCCAGCACAGCCGGCCATGGGAGGCAGGAGCAGGCGGCACAACCGACGCTGCTTTGGGCGGCTGGAGCAAGAAGACCAGAGGTTGAAGAAGCACGACGGCCGTTGGATGGACATCGTACGGTCACTGCAGCTAGAATCATTTATATTGACTAAGTTGACAAAGCCCTTGGTACGCGTCAACTTAGTAGGCCCACAGGTCAGCTTCCGAAACAGTGCGCCCCAGATGTCAGGGGGAGGAATCAGTTTTTGGGCGGGTGAAGCTAGAATATCTGAGATCGAAGAAGAAGCGCGGCATCCGTCGGATGGACATCCAACGGCCACCGCTGCTAGAACCGTGTGTTGACTATAAGTTGACAAAGCCTTGCATACGCGTCAACTCTCTTTCTTTTGAGGGGACGCGTCAACTTAGTAAGGCCACAAGTGTGTGGCAGAGAACTTATAGCCCATTTGAGATTTGTAAGAATGTGCAGCCAATTTTTGAATTCTATTGGAATTTACTACATCCCATTTACAGTTTGTTAAAAGTACAGCCCATTTCAACCAACCGTTCAAAACAGAATTCAATAAAATTTCCCACATTTTGATGGGATCCGAAACATTTTTATCCAGAAATTTCTAGTCAGATTAAATACAATTTCAATATAAATTTATATTACGTAAAAATCCAATGAAACATTGCGCTCCCAACAATTAATGAAATTAAAATTTTCAATATCCAAAAATAATATTTTATAAAGTAATTACGTGTTTGGTGCATTTTTTATAGTTACTACCCAGTTTTTATAATTACATCCCATTTATTATTTCTTAAAGCCCATTTTCTTGTTAAGCCTAATGCATCCCTCCTAGGAAAGATTTGCAGCCCAGCGGGGCGGAGAATAACAACTTGACCTTGCCTGGGTATTCCTAAAAAAAAGTATAGCTGGGCTAGCCATTTTTAGCTTGAAAAAAATTAATATCTGGGGTGGATATTTGGCCTGGGCTAGACGGGCCACAGCCCGCCCAGTTAATAGCTGCAGCGATGTTTTCGTTGTTGTTCAGAGGAGAAAAATTAATACCTGGGCTAGACGGGCCATTGCTGCCGACTGGCTGACCGGCAGGCAGCCGGAGGACGACGACGTCCCAATGGAGAACATGGTAGTCGACGATCCGGCGCCAACCCCCTCCTCCGCGCCATCCTCGCCGGTGCATTGCACCATGACCATCAGCGAGGCCGTGCCCAATATATGGACACAGTGAGGCAGAAGCGTGAGGAGCAGTTCTGGGAGGCGTAGGCCAACGCCGCCTACAACCACCATCTCCTCCAGGAGCACCTGCAGGCGGAGGAGCAGATCGCCGCGGAGCGGGCGGAGCAGGAGGCGCTGCTCGACTCGTACCGCTCCGCCCGCGAGGGCCGCCTCGAGCGCTGGCGGTACCGCATGCGGGTGGCGGAGGCTGCGGCCGCCTACAAAGAGGGCGATGAAGCGGGCGAGGCGCTGTTTGGCGAGACCGAGGATGAGGCATAGGACAATGCCGGCTCCGACGAGTCCCCGCTCGGCTGGCGTCGACGAGGTCGTTCTCCGCCGAGGCCCCACGGTGCCAACAACGAGGCAGAGGACACCGCCAGCTCCGCTGAGGCCCCACCCTGCCGGCAACGAGGGGGAGGATTTCCTCCGCTCCGCTGAGGCGCCGCCCGCCGGCAACAAGACAGAGGACATCGCCGGCTCTGCCGAGGCCCCGCCCCGCTGCCAACAAGGCCGCGCCACACAGAAAACAAGGAAGAGTAGAACACAGTAGGTCGCCGCTGCTCGGGTCCAAGTAAGGCCACCGCTGCTACCCTCCAGTTGCTGGCATTGAGCTGTACATCATGGAGCAATTCTATGATTACAGGATGATTGAAGAGCGCTCCATGGTTGAGCAAGCTCATGAGATACAGTCATTTGCTAGAGAACTTGAGCACTTCAGTTGTACGCTACCGGACAAGTTTGTTGCCGGAGGTATCATCACTAAGCTTCCTCCTTCGTGGATCTCATTGGCACTCTTGATGTGGAAGAAAAGGCGAGAGCAAAGGACACACGTGCTCGAGGAATTGAGGGAGGATCTAGTGCCAATCTGTTACAGAAGAAGAACTTCCAGCCCCACAAGTTCAAGAACAAGGGCAAGTTTGATGGTAAAGCAAAGTTTGATGGGAAGAACAAGGCTGTGCAACGCACGAACTTCAAGAAGAAGAATGACAAGAAGAAAGGTGTTTGTCATGTGGGGATCCTGATCATTGGGCTCCTAGTTGCCCTAATCGCTATGACAAGCTAGGAGGGTTGACCACTGACGGCCGGTTAGCTTCTTGGCGGCGACGTGGAGTCGGAGAACTATGTTGGAGAAGGACGCTGCTTCTACTTAACTGCTGGTGCAGTTGGCTGACTGACACGTGGGCCAAACAGGCATTTGGGCCACATGTGAGTTACGCAACTGCACCTGCAGTTAAGTCACTGAAGCTTCAGTTCGGCTCAGCCGGACACAGGTGGGTAGCTTCGGTTAATTAATTATACCTCCAGCTCACCCCTTTTTAGTTGAAGAATATATGAAATGTAATGAAATCCGGCATGTTTATATGAAATCCGACCGTGTATGAATGAATTTATTTTGATTAGTTTGAATTCTTGTATCACTGGCATTGGATGAACATGCAAAACAATACATACTAGCATTATTCCCAGGGTGATCACCTCGTTTGCAGCAGTTTCACATGTACTCCCTCGGTCCTTTCTAGTCTGCATACAAGTTTTGTCTGCAGTCAAAGTATCTCTACTTTGACCAATCTTATAGAAAAAAGTATGCACTTTCACAATGTGCAAAGTAAAAAGGAACAGAAGGAGTACAAAGAGTTTGAGCAGCTTTTTAGCATTCCTGTACATTGCAATCAAACACACAGGCTTGGCAATTCATAGAGAACATTCAAAACAATCGATGATTATGCATCTCAGCGATTCACATGTCAGAGCCAATATTTACTCCACAACTTAAGAATAAAGAAAAAAATGGATCAACGCTGCTGACTGCAAAGGGCGTCCCATTCAAAAATATCAAACGCATGTCTTCTTGCTAAAATCAATGAGCAAAATTTGACAAGGTTTTCACATTCCAAAATATCAATGCCTACGATTGTGGAATGGGCAGGGTTTGCCATCAGTTCGGACATTGACATGGCACCTCGTGCTAAATAAACCAGCTGTTCTTTTTGTGCAGTTCTACCAAAATCAACCAAATTTGCGCGTAGCTTGTATGATTTCGCCCTTATATGTTGCAACGCCTTGAACTTATCGGCACCTCCTTTCTTGTGGTGGAAATGAATGATTCGATGTATTCATGAACATTTTGTGCAGTTCCCATTGAAATCAAGCTGAGCACCCCTGTTTGCACAAATACAAAAAAGTGATTAGTATAAAGCAAACTGTACTATGAATTGACAGTTTAAACAGGCACCTACATGGTCCATGTAGAGCACACTTTTAGAAAAATGGAACTCACCGGAAAGAATCCTAGAACAACATTGTACTCGCGCATCACAGCAAGAAAATGGAGATTTGTCAGTCCTTCTGAGCTGAAGTTAGTTTGGTCTTGTGGGGGGTAATGTAACCATCCTTCAACTGCTCCTTCTGATGAGAAGATAGACAGGGCTTCTTCATCCTGGCATAATCGGAACTAGTCACTTCACGTACTCCATATTCTTCTTCAGAGGAGGATGATCCTGTTGTGCAAAGACAAGAGGATAACTAAATGCTAGCATCCCTGTTTGCTCGAAAAAAAGGAAAGGAAATATTTAAAACAACACAGATGAAGCACTTCTCAAGGACAATACCACTTTTTGATGACAGTATCTAAACAGTAGCACAACACCAATAGAGATGACAAAGCTCAATCATATGGATGAAATCAGTGGGCGAGTACCAACCTTTGTCAGGAGGCTTATTGTGTAGAGCATACAGATGAAGCACTTCTCCGGAACCATCTGTTGCTATCTACTGTGGTGGCCATGCTTACTATATACTCCTCGATTAGATTAATGTTTCCAACATCTTCTTGTGCAGTTCCACTAAAATATATGGTATCTTCAAAGAAGATCCCTGTTTGCACAAGTAGAGATAATTACGTATTACATTAAGAGTGGCATCAAATCAGTGGCAAAACAATTGCTCGTTCCAGCCATAGCAATAAATTAAGATGCAAAACTATATCATTACTTGTGTCATCACAGTTCCAGTGCTTCATTACAGCACCAGGAGTTGATTTTTGTTTTTCTTCTGCTTGTTCTTCCCCTTCATCACTTGGTTCAATAACAGACAAGCTTCGCCTTCAATGTAAGATTTGGCATGTCAATTAGGTTGCACAAGTATAGCACTAAACAATGACATTAATTTTCTGATGAAAGTGGCAAAATACAGGCCAACAGTTGTGAAATATCCTTATCTTACCTCAATGGGATATTGCGGTGCACATACAGATTGGAAGTCTTGTCTCCATTTGTGCAGTTCACTAAAATCAAGCAACATTACCGTACAAGTAGCACAACATATGAAAGCACACTGCAGAATCATGTGAAAGAAGGCTAGTACTGACCTCTCATGACGCGGAATCCAAACAACTCACAAGAAGAAGATTTGAACCAAATTTGCCAACACGGATAGGAAGTAAGATCTCCTCTTGTGCAGTTCCACTAAGATCAAGCAATCAAGCAACGTTGTCGGTGTGACATTTTGGTTGAACTGCACAAAACACTCTTAAAACAAAAGTGTTTTGTGCAGTGCAACAAAAGGTCACAATGGCAACGAGGTGAAGTAGATAACCCTGTTTACACAGAGGTGCAAAGGAAACAACTAGTGGTCAATAACGGTGGATGACACAGAAGCCAACAAAAAGAAGCATCTACCTTATCTAAATGGGAAAGAAAGCAAGACAGTAGCATTTCTCAAACGGTGGCATTGATTAATATTAACAGAGAGATTATATTAACAATAAAATTCGTTAAACATGTAATTTGCTTTTAACTGTGGCATTGCATCAATTTTCCAGCGGCATTATTAGAGGGTGTTTGTTTACAGGGACATTTTGGTGGAGGGACTAAAAAAACTCCGTGTCAGTCCCATCTAAACCAAACAGGAGGGACTTTTAGGGACTAAAAGTGGGCATTTGGGACTAAAGAAAGAAGACCCCGAGGGAGAGTCTTTTTGGGACTTTTTCCAACAGTTGCCCCTGCCACGCATCGCACCTTGTCTCTATTAGTTCATTACTAGGGGTAACATGGTCTTTTAGCATGTCATTTAATAACCTCTAGTCCATGTTTAGTCCCTGGAACCAAGCAGGTAGGGACTAGGGAGTTTTTAACCAAACAGGGCCTTAGATTAACAACAGCTAAAGAGTTGCACGGGACAGTGGACGCACCAGCACCATGTGCATCTACCGATGTACTGGGGTGATGCACAGTCTGTTGCAACAAAGAACAAACAACCAAGGAGCATATTTGTGTTGGTCCCAGTTTTGTTATCTTTAGACACCTTTCCCTATGTGAGCGCAGCAAATCTAGTCCTGCTCAAACTCTACAGCCTTGTCCCCCAAAACAAAAGATCAGTTCGTTACAGATGTGCGTACTGCGTTTGTCATTGTTTTCCCTTTTCGACCAACGTAGGTGCTGGATAGCCAGTCTGTACTAGTACTTTCCCCACTTCCTTTCCTCTGTGAACCACGTCCTAGATTTATGCTATACAACTTTCCCCACTACTTTCCCCCATTCCTGTCCTCTTTGAACCACGTCTTAGATTCATGCGATACAACTTTCCCCCTTCCCTTTCCTTTTTGAACCACGTCCTAGATTCATGCTATACAACTTTTCCCACTACTTTCCCCCATTCCTTTCCTCTTTGAACCACGTCCTAGATTCATGGTATACAACTTTCCCCACTACTTTCCTGTTTGATCCAACACCTAGATTCGAGTGCAGAAGCGGAAAAAGCCCACATGCAGCTAGAGCAATGCATGTGGAATAAGTAAATTATACCTTAAGGTTCTTGGGGTGTGGTTCGGTGGGCGACCGGAGGCCGTTCGACCCACACTATGTACGACGAAGAAGAAGAAGGGGTCGGAGGCCCTCCCGCGCCGCCGCTGGGTGAAAGTGAACAGCTGCGCCGGTAGTGGATTCCCTCCCTCGCCGACGGCGACAGCGTTAAGCCTCCTTCCCTTCCTGGCGGACGGATCCTGCCGGCTCTTTGACCAGCAGTGAGGGGAGAGAGAGAGGCCAACGAAGTCTTGTTTAGATCTGGAGAGGGTGAGAGAGTGTGAAGAGAGCAACTACAAGCAGACCAGCAGTGAGGGGAGAGAGAGAGGCCAACGAAGTCTTGTTTAGATCTGGAGAGGGTGAGAGAGTGTGAAGAGAGCAACTACAAGCGCTGAGGCTCCAGCGTGTATATATATACTGGAGAGAGTGTGAAGAGTCAAACCCTAGAAAACAAGCGCCGAGGCTGCAGCTTATACGTGATGAGGTGATTATACGGTCACTACGAGATCGTATAGCTCCGTATCCATCCATTTTGACCAGTCAAAGAATCCTCCTGGCACGAATTATGCTCAAGTGTAGTTATCGAACCCGAGACCTCAAGTTTGATGAGCGAACAGGCTAACCAGCTACACAACCCTCCGTTATGTTCAACGAGAGGAAAATAACCTTTTATACATTCCTGCATTCGTGTGACAAGCATGCCGTGTTTTTTGTGTGTGTGGGAGTCATTGGGATTTAAATCATAATCGTGTCTTGTGGCTTTGGTGGTAAGACTATCCACAGTGGTGCAGAAATAATGCAGCCTTAGTCACCTTACCTCTCTCCACGTAGTACGTTGGGTCCCACCAGTCAGAGGGTGAAACAAACAAATTAATAAGAAAAATTAAAAGCGCGAGTGGTGTATCTTACCTCACACATCTCGCTACTGCTCGGGAACACTGTCCAATTGATCCCTCTGTTCGCTCACGTACTATTTTAAGTGAATCCTTATTATAACATGCACACAATTTTGGGCACTTGTATTCGACCTAAGTCAGTGTGCCACCGTATCTCGTACGACTCCCTCCGTCTAGGTGTAATAAGTCACGTTAGAAGGTGCAGCGGGACCAAGGTGCAAGCAGATTGGAGGAGAAGGAGAAACTTGACCGGTCATTCCTCCAATCAAAGCCCTGATTTCTGTCTCTAAACGCAACAATTAATCCAAACAACTAAGAGATGCCGTTTTAGCTACCATGCAGGGCCACGTATTAACTCGCATGCAAGCCGACTTTGATTTCTTGACTGATCAACGCGTAGTTGCGCTCCATGCATTGGGTTTCCGGGGGAGATAACAAGGCAGAGTAAGGAGCGTTTGGTTACATTGCTTAGGCTGGTCATAGTGGTGAGTAACTTGGACTAGTAACATGCATATGTTACTAGTCTATGTTACTACTACGCGAAGTTTGCCGTCGGAAGCGAGCCGATCTGGCTCTCCTGAGCTAGCAAGGTTTTTCTAGCCCACCCAAGCTAGCTGGCCCACAAAAGCTAACATATTTTAACAGTTCCAAACGCCTAACCTTGCCCGGCTATGCTATAAGCTGTTCTTGCTAAGGATCCAAACGCTCCCTAAGTAACAACGCTCGCTAGCAACGAGGCCAGGAGGGGATTGAGATGCGAAGTTAATGGACGACGCCTAAACATTTTGGGAATATCTGATTTCCGTAGGATGACTTAACACCTAGACGGAGGGAGTACTACTCCTCAGTCCAGGTTTGATGGAATATTCGTCACCTCTTCTCTTCTTGTACGTACTCCATTTGTATCTCACTTCCTGTGGCTTCGCACTCGCACGATTTTCCTATTCTATGAACCTGTGTGTGCGTGTGCGTGTGTGTGTTTAACAGCATGTGTGTGTTAGAGAGAGCGACAGATCGACCTACTCCTACAGAGAGATGGTGTGTAGTGTACGATTTTAGCCGCGAGAGTCGGTGCATCCTCTCGTTTCCGGGCGTCCGGTAGGGACAGGCGGACAGCTGCCACGCCCGCTCCTGACCAGCCTGGCCCACCCAAAGCCCCTCCATCGCCCGCGCGCGCTTCCCGCCCGAAACGGTCAGCGCCGCTCCAAAGAATCGGTGCCGCATTCATGCCCGGGCAGAGCGGACGCGACCTCTCACTGGCGCCTGCGTTGAAGGGAGAAGCGGATTCAAGAGTGATGGTTGCTTCGTCCGTCCAACTTACTGCTGGGTCTATGTGATTTGACGGCTCATTGGTCATTATTACTGAGGTGGTAGGACTGCTGGATGTCCCACGCTTTCGGCGAAAGGAGGTACTACTAGATTACAATTTTCTCCATTCTTACGGCGGAGGAGTGCAAGAGCAGTGAAAACACGCAGGCTCAGTGATTACATGGCCCACCTCACACTATCACCATATTTTCTGGACACCGTGCGACACCTAACTCTTTACATAGTACTCCCTCCGTTCCTAAATATAAGTCTTTGTAGAGATTCCACTAGGTGGACTACATACGGAACAAAATGAATGAATCTACACTTAAAATGCATCTATATACACCCATATGTGGTTCATGGTGAAATCTCTACAAGGACTTATATTTAGGAACGGGGGAAGTACTTGTATAGTACGTACTGTAATTTATCAGCGAGATAGTACAATGCTATGAAGCTTCCAGCTTCTGTTACATGTATCTTGCGTCCAAGGTTGCCCGTTGCAACATTTCATCAAATACAAAGGAGACTAACATGCATGCTATTGCATCTCAATGATTGACAAATCATAGCAAATATGTACTCCCTCCGTTCCAAAATAAGTGTCTCAACTTTATGCTACATACGGAGGAAACTGAGTGAATCTACACTCTAAAATATATCTATATACATCAGTGTTTGGAGTATGTACTAGTAGTTCATATTGAAATCTACTAAAGGACATATATATTCCAAACAATATGATAATCTCTCTAACCAAGGTAGTAGGGACGAGGAGTAAACGGAGGGAGTAGTAAAATTTTCTCCTCGTCCTGCGAGCCACCGCGCGCGTGGGCGAGGGAGCGGGCGTAAGGCGTACAGTACTACTACTAGTAAGCAAGCTTCACCTCATCCTGCGAGCCACCGCGCCCGTGGGTGGGGGAGACGGCGTACTAAGCAAGCTTCTCCTCGTTCTGCGAGTTGACGGGACACATCAAAAGTACTCCAGTGTATAGAGCCTTGCCTCTAAGGTAGGCCCCACATGGTTTGCCTCTTTTTTAACATAACGCGTCAAGTCGCAATTTGTTTGTTCACCCGTGGTAGACGATCCTCCCTCCATCTAGTGGACAACCAGTACACGTGTCAAATTACCATGTGGGCTGCCTTTTCGTACAGAAATGAGCTCCACCGGGTACCCGCGCGGGTGTGGTTGGGAAAGATACAGGAGTACGTGCGCCGTGCGTGCACCACTTCTCTTCGTGCACGTCCCCCACCTACGTGGATGTGTGTGAGAGATACAAACCTAGACAAATGGCTTGTGCGTTCGTGAGTGTTTTTTGTTTGGGGGGTGGGGGAGGTTGATTTCGTGAATGTATTTGTGGGAATATGTGTCGATGACATCTCAAACAAAATTTTGCATGCAATGTGTGTGAAATGGAGGCCTATCCATATCATATATAGAGGGTCGGGCGATCCACGAGAAGAGAGGGAGGGGTCATAGATATCGATAGAGTCAAAGAGAGGATCAAGTGGGTGGGTCCGAGATCGATGAAGAGAGCCATCGAAATTGTGTGTGTGTGCAAGTCAAAGATATAGGGTGACTGACCTAGCTACCGGAACGTCAGAGGGCACAGGTCAAGTTTGTGTGTGGCAGGGAGACATGACTAGAGCGCTCGATGTATCGGTGTGTGTGTGTGGGAGGGGGTGGGGGAGGGGTAGGCAGAGGCCTAACTATAGAGGTAGAACGACTCGTATATGTGTTGAGAAGGAGAGACCCAGCTATGTCTTGAGGGAGATCGGTCGACATCCATACATAACTGAAGGACGGGAAATAGGATGGGACAGAGAGAGAGAGGAGAGAGAGAGAGGGAGGGAGAGGGGTAGAGTGCTGGATGGGTGATGGAGTTGCTTCTCGAAGATGGTGGGAGAGGCCTACTAGACAAACTGAGGGTGGAACTGCAATATTATCAATAAGAGTGGGGATGTGTTTCTGTGTGTGCCTGTGCGTGATAGATCTGTCGGGACACATCCATGGATGATGAAGGGGAACCATGTGTTTGGTAAGCAAACCTAACTAGATCGGTAGATCAATTGTTGTTTGTCGGAGGAAGGGAGAGACATAACTAATGAGGTAGATCGATCGACGCGTGGGGAAAAACGAGTTATAAGGACCTAGCTAGCTATATGTATAGCGGGAGATCGGTCGGTGTACGTCCATTTGTTAGAGGCAAATAAGGCCCGGCGAGACGGATAGACAGAGAGAATGGAGCTAGGAGGTGGTGCGAGAGGCCCAGCTACTAGCTAGATAGGGGGAGGAGTGTGCGGTTGTGAGATCGATGAAAAGAGGGGCGAGAGTTTACACGTGTGTGGGACCGTATGAGAGACACGAGGCAAGGACACATAAAGGAGGAGATTGAAGGTGCGTGTGTATGTTGTAGGCAGACATCGCTGGAGAGGTTTATCGATCGGTGTGTGTCGGAAAGGAGTTGTGGAGACTGTGGGAGAACGACCTAAAGAAAAAAAATGAATGTGCGCGATGGATAGAATGCTGAGGGAGGGGGAGGGCGAGGAGGGCGTGTGCATGCATGAGAGAAAGTTAGTGGTAGCTACAAAGGTTAGAGGATTGTGTGGGTGTAAGAGACTAACAAAGATCATAATTTGATATGAAAGTGCATTCATATATTTGAATAGGAGATCATAGTATTTTAAACATATGCATGCATGAATATAGCGGTGATACGCGTGTTGTGGTTTTGCACATGTTATACCATAATGTGATAATGCATGGCATTTGCAACTCACAGCTAAATGTCGAACAATCTAAACCATACTATACATCGAACAATCTCACATTTTATTTGAATTTGTGATAATGTGTGGTGTTTGCAGCTTACAACTAAATATCGAACAATCTAAACAATACTATATATCGAACATTCTCACATTTTATTTGAATTTGTGGTAATGTGTGGTGTTTGCAACTCACAGCTAAATACTTGTAGGCGTAGGGGGCGGGGCACCATACATAATGTGATAAACACATTATACATAAGAGACATGGTTTAGTTTGTGAAGGTCTATCTAGAGCTTGAAATGTACTACGATTTGAAATCAACATAAAGTGGATTCAAAAAATCGAGTTCGAGTTCATATAGTACACATAGTTCATATGTAACTCGAGGCTAATCATGTGGTGTGCTGTGAAGATAATACACAAACGATGGTTTAACTTGACAATAATGACGACTGTAGATCTTATCAAAATAGAGAAACGAATTCAAATGCTTTGACTTCACAACAATCATTATTGTAGACCTTATTCAAATAGAGAAACAAATTCAAATTTAGTTCATATTGAAGCGGTACTATATACGTTTGCATGCATTATACACGTAGCGAAATATTTTAATTGAACATAACATGAATTCAAAGTTTTGAATGACATTTGTAGTGCGAATTGATTTGGTACAGTACACGTTAGGCTTGTCCGGAAATTTCAACCCATGCCTTGTTAGCCCGAAATATTTAAGATATATCTTTGTCTCGTTGTGCTCCGACAACTCCCTCCATCTCAACCCGCGCCTTGCTATTCCAAAATTACAACGCGCGCGAAAACTCCCACCTCCTGTGAAATCCCAACACGCGAAATGCCAGTGATACCCCTGAACCGAAAGAACTGCCTCAAATCGATGGGGGTACTTTCATAACTTACCCCACATTTCGGACAAGCGCGTACCTACGCCGTGGTTCCCCACTCCCATCCCATCCGCCCACCCATTCATACACCGAGGCCGGGAAAACCCGCGAAGCCCCACACCCTCCTCCGTCCGCCACCCAGCCGGAGCCTCTTCCTCGACGATGTCGTCCACAGCAACACCTCGACGTCCCTCATCCACCATACCGGATGAGGATCCGTCGTCGATCTGGTCGTTCCGCCGGTTCAGCCACCCCGTCCTCCACCTCCAAGGAGCTTCCCCGATGTTCCCCTCGTCTTTCGCGCCACCTCCATTCCCACATCGCCGTCTTCACCTGCACCACCAGAAGAGCATCATCATCACCATTTCCTCGGATGAAGCTGCGGCCTAATCGGCCCCACCAAAGAGGTTGTACACTAATCGCCGCATTTTCTTCTTGTTTCGATCTCACGGTGCTGCCGGCGCTCGGTCCCGAGCCGACACGGCGCGGCTCCATCCACGACGGCATCGTCGGCCACTTCCTCCACGGCGTCGCTCGCTCGGTGGCGACGTCCACATCAGTACGAGCTGCTGCTGCTTTAGCTCTCGCACGCGCTGCTGCTCTGCTCTTGCTCTTGGTCCCCTACCTGGTCTGCTCTTGCTCTTGCTCTTGCTCGCGCTGCTGCTCTCGCTCTTGCTCTTGCTTGCGATGCTGCTCCGATTTCGCTACACTTCAGTCGACTGAATCGACTTTTGGGTCAGCCGATTTTCAGGGGGTGGGGGCTCACCGAAGTTAAGGAAGAACCAGCCGCAGCGGGGAGGGGCTCGCCGGAGAGGTACCCCACTATCTATCTTAGGGTTCAGGGTGGGGACGGTGGTCGCCGGCGGTGGTGGGGCGATGGCGTGGGGATCGCTGAAGAAAAAGCTCGGCATGGGGGGGGGGCTAGAGGGATGGCCGGGGCGGCGGCGAACCGGCGGTGGGGAGTGCTTTCGGGGCGGGTGGGGCTGTGCACCGCCGGCCGCGGGCGGCTGGGGGCGGCTGTTTGGCCGGTGGTGGCTGGCGGCTCAAGGGTGTGGAGGTTGAAGATGAACTGCAGGCCCTTGATTTCGTATCCAACGGCTGCAAAATCGACTGACCAGAGATGAAAAAGTCAGTCGACTGACGTGTAGCTTCGCCTCTAATGCATTCAGTTTCGACAGTAAAATTCAGTTTCGACAGCAAAATTCAGTTTCGACAGTTAAGTTCAGTTTTGACAATTAAATTCAGTTTCGACAGTTAAGTTCAGAGATGAGTGGCTGATGTATACATCTAGCACTTTGTGGTTATGTATTTTACGTCATGTATTGGAGATGCTATTAGAATTACACTCAGGTTAACGTTGTCTCTCTTGTCCTGCTTCAGCCTCGGCGTCGTACAACTCACCGGAGCTGCTCCAACGACGAAACCCTCCATCACAGCGGAGTAGTACCTCGGGCTCCATCTCCATACGCCTAAGATCTTCTTCCCCTCCTCCGACAGCCAAGTCAGCCGGAGCATCCTCACCGGCCAACCCAATCACGCTGAGATCGACATGGCTTCGCCAAAGAGGTTGTACACTTCTTGTGGTTTGACTTAATCTCACCATGCTTCTTTGCATCCAGTGATCTTCCAATTCTTGTGAACCAAACACCCAGATTGGTAGAAATCATGTGTTTTTAAATTCTCTATTTTGCACGTGCATTCCTATCCTATTCCTGTCTATTTCCTATCCCTGCATTGTTAGAATCCTCAAATTCAAACAAGCCCTTACACAATTACTTCTGTTACAGATATGTGTCAAAGAAAACCTTGTGTGGTTTGTCCTGCTCCTGCGGTGTTGTGTTCCAACCCAGCTCAGCTGCTCCAACGACGGAAGGGTTGACCACAGCAGGGATCTGCTCTCCAGACTATCTTTTGCTGCCTCAGATCTTCTTCCCCGCCGCCGGCAGCCACGACAACTGCATTACCATCATCAACTGAGCAGATGACCTTGAGGACTACACGGGTCCGCAAGAGAGGTCGCACTCTTCCGTGTCTGCTTATGTTATGCATCTCTTAATATGATGACATGCTACTTTATCGTCGTGTTTACCTATTAGACTCTGAGTCAGGTCCAAACTTCTGCTGAAACTTGAGTTTTTAAATGGTTGTGGGGTACATATTGGGGCAGCAATCAGTACTATCTGTCTACTATCTGGTTAATCTCGGGTGTCTACTATGAGTTTCATGTTGGGTGCAAACAAACATTAAAGCAGCCATTATCTGTATTTTTTAACTAAAGCTATTATCTGCCTGCTATCATTGGCTTTGGTCTATCCACAGTTTGCTACCTTCACTCTGGATTTGTGCATGCACTCCTTACATAATCTCACTATGTTTCATTCCTATGCATGTCAGTTATTGTACACAATGGAACTGAACATGTAGAGCAAAAGAGACAAGCCTTGCGTGGCAATAAAATTTCATGCAGACGTTGCTCCATGGTGGGCGCAAAGGCAGCCCCCCTCCACTCATTTAGGATCGTAATCAAGAGGAAGATAACTGTTCTGAGGGGGATTCAGAAGCAGAAGACCACTCCTATTTACCCCATGAGGTCTTCGCTCTAACTTGGCATGCTGATGTTGGTAATGTCATGCATATGGTGCCGTGCATTGCTTACTGTATACATCAAAGATGTCATCTGCTTAGTTTAGACATGCTTTGTGTCAATGCTATCTGTTTAGTTTCTTTATCGTATATGTGAATCATGCAATGCCATCTTGTTTAGCCAGGCATCATATATGTGAATTTTGCAATGCCACCCTAGTTAGCCAGTCATCTTATATGTGAATTATATCATGACATCATTTTTTATTACGTGTTAAATTTGTCAACAATTTTAGTACATTCAATTAATCTTCCTGTGCATCAGCCATTCGGCACGGTCATGGAAAAATCTGGAGTGGAAACAAGGTCTTCAGAGCAGACAATGCTATCTGACGAAGCGCATGTCTTGCTGGTTACAGATAGCTCCTTAGAGGAGGATTCAGAGACAGATGACCAGTCCTATTCCCCCCCGAGGTGCATGCTCTAACTTGGCAGGGTTATGTTGCTCATATCATGCGTATGGTATCTTGCATTGCTATGTCATTTGCTTAGTTTAGACATGATTTGTGTGAATGCCATATGTTTAGTGTCTAATTACCATATATGTGAATTATGCAATGCCATCTTGTTACAAGACATTATATATGTGAATTATGCAATGCTATCCTATTGCAAGGCATTATATATGTGAATTATGCAATGCCATCTTGTTACAAGAGATTATATATGTGAATTATGCAATGCTATCCTGTTGCAAGGCATCATATATGTGAATTATGCAATGCCATGCTGTTTAGCCAAGCGTCACATATGTGAATTATATCATGCCGTCCTTTTTTTGTATTTCTCATTGCTTTTGTCGACAATGTTTGTATATTCAACTGCTCTTCCTGTGCATCAGCCATTTGAATTGGTGATGGAGAAATATGGAGTGAAAACAAGGTCTTCAGAGAAGACAATGCTACCTGATGAAGCAGATATCTTGCTGGTTACAGATAGCTCTTCAGAGGAGGACTCAGAGGCAGATGACCAGTCCTATTATCCCCCTGAGGTGTATGCTCAAACTTGGCAGGGTTATATTACTCATATCATGTATATGTTGTATTGCAATGTTTAGTTTTTACATCATATACATGATATTGAATGCCATCTCCTTAGTTGACACATCATATATGCGATTGCCCTCTGCTCACTTCCTTAGTATATAAATCATATATTTGAATTATATCATGCCATGATGTTTACAAAGATAGCATGTATCTGAATTATGGCATGCCAACCCATTTTCTAAAGACATAATATAGTTATATCATCTCATCTTGTTTACATAGTCATCATATTTTGAATTATGTCATTCTATCCATGAATTATATCATGCCATCATGTTTCCATCGACGGCATGTTTGTGATTTATGGCATGCCAACCACTTTAATAGACACATCATATAGTTATATCATGTCATCCTGTTTACATAGTCATCATTTTTTGAAGTATGTCATTCTATCCTGTTTAGTTAGCCATCATACATGTGAAATTGTGTCATGCTATCCTGTTTAATTAGCCATCATATATGTGAAATTATGTCTTGCTATTTTGTTTGGCTAGACAACATAAATGTGAATTATTTCATGCCCTATTTTCTTCCCTACTATCCATTGCACCTGTCTATCTTACAATGTCTGTACATTCAATTACTTTTCTTGTTTATCAGCCATTTCAATTGGAGGGGGTGATGGCAGTATCCGTGGGAGTAACAACACGGTCTTCAGAAAAGATCATGCTACCTGTCGATGGAGATAGAACCACGGTTGTACTTGCCCAAGAACCAGCCCCACCACACATAACCCAGACTCACGTAGATTGTACCCCTACCCAGTTCGACAGAGAACCAGCTACACCCCTTCTAACCCCAACCCCAGCAGATAGTAACCCAGTTCCCGTTGACACAACACCGTCTCCACCACAGAGCATCCAAACACGATCTGTTAGTAAGGCAACTGCAGTGCCCAAAGCACGAGGACCACCACTCCGAACCCCAAGTCAACGCTTAAAGCAGAAGAAGAATTGTTCTCAGGCCAGGTTCCATAGCTATGGTTCATACTACTTTGCTCTTGCATCACTGTATTTACTCATACCAACTAATTTCAAATTTGAAGGATGCAATTGAAACTCCAATGGCGCAACAGGTATGTTTGAAACCTGTTTCTTTAACGTGTTTGCTGTTGTAACTTGCTCTATGTTGATTTCAGTTTCAATTGAATAAACAGTTATGTTCTCACGCCATGCACATTACAAGTGTTGTTATTGCTGCGTAGTTTCCCACACTTATATTCTGTCTATGCTCTTTGTCTTAAATAGATATGATTCGAACTGTATCTATCTTGATTTGGCAACAAAACTAGAATGATATAGACCATACAGTGACCATACTACATAGATATATGTTTGTTTCATGTTGTTATCCTGTCCACCTTACTACTCAACTGGTTTACCAAAATGAGTTTCATATACTACATTGTAAACCTATGATGTGTTTGTTTGTTTCTCTTTTAGAGCGCGGATAAAATATTGGAGAAGAGTACCCCGTTATGCAATGGTAAAGGAAGTAATGCGGATAAGGTTCAAGATAGTGAGACATCCCTGTTGTTCTCCAAGAAAGCTGATAAAAACTATATTGAAGACACTAAGACAACCCCAAAGTCCTGTCTTGATGTAGTGTTCGAGTTACTGGCTACTACTGCTGGCACCAGCTCTTCGAACTTGCTGCCTGAATCAGTTCGGCTTCTTGAGTCTCAACTTCAAGTTGAAAGACATCGATCAGATGTTATGCGACAGGAAGCCGAAGGACTGAGGAAGTCCCTGCAGAGTTCAGATGCATACTTTCTGGTGCAACAGCAAGTGCTGGAGGATTTAAGCGCCAAACAAGAGAAAGTTAATAAGCTTGCTAAGCATCTTGCCAGCATTATGGGTACCCAGGATATTGTTTCTTGAGCTCTTCTGAAGTGGTTTCAGTTCTGGACTTGTTTTGCTGCGACGTTTATATGCTGCTTTGTTCCCTATATTTGCACTTGTGGCGAACTTTGATGCCCAGTGGATGTAATATGTGTAATAGCCGTGATAGCCTAGCATAAGTTGCTTGCTTATTTATTTCCTTATTGTCTTGTTTATTTGTTTTCTTGTAGTCAGTGCAGTTCTTTTTCCGCGGTTTGCTAGTGGCTGCAATAACCTATTTTTTAAACTAGGCCACATTAACAATGAGCTACATATTTACTGTAGTTAACATGGGCCTCCTATGGGCCGTAGAAACAATGGGCATTCTAAGGGCCGTAGAAACAATGGGCCTTCTACGGGGCGTAGACACAATGGGCCTTCTACGGGCCGTATCATCAATGGGCCTTCGTATGATCGGTTGGTCAAACATGGGCCAATAACAGACCACATTATGGCCGTAAATGGGCTAGAGTTGAAATCGTCCGTTCATGGGCCGACCATAAATGGCCATCGTTAATCGGCTGTATTTGATGGAGCTATGAAAACGGCCCAACGTATTAACAGGCCACAAACGGGCCGACCGTAACCACGGGCTGAATTTGGCCCACAAGCAGAAAATGACAGTAATGGGCCGAAAGTAAACGAATGCTGGAAATGAGCCCAAGAAGAAATGGGCCCTGAGAAGGCCGAAAAATAACATGGGCTGGAAACGGCCCAACGGAATAATGGGCCGTTAATGGGTATAAAGTGATACACTGTTCATTACGGGCCAGTTTTACCACGGGCCGTTAATGGGCCGAGGGTTACTAAGGGCCTCATATGGGCCAAAAGACGTCATGGGCCATACATGGGCCGGAAGTTAAAACGGGCTGGAATTATATTGGACGGCCCAGATGACGCTACTGGGCCTAATTCGGATAGGCCGTAAACGAGCCCTGGGTTAGCGGGCTGTAAATGGGCTATATGCGAACAGGCCGTTAACAGGCTTGTCGTGGGCCGGCCCGCCACCTTTTGACCAAGTCAAATGGGCCAGCCTTTTCACAGGAATGGGCCTCTGTTGGGCCATGCCACGTGTCAACGTATCATAGGCGCTTTGGGTCCAATGAGTGGATGACATCTGTCCCAACGGTGAGCCGACACGTGTTTCCTCCAACCAATGATGATTTTACACGTGGAAAATCCCCATTGGTCGGGGCTGTTAACGGGTTATCAGATCCAAAACCGGACCCGATAGCTTAACGGCGTTCCGTTACGGTGGATGCCATGTGTCGGTCACCCTTGACGAAAGCACTTCTGTGACGCGCGATTTATCGTCATGGAAGTGGACACTTCCGTGATGATAATTTTGGTAATGTCATGGAACACTTCTACGACAACACATGTATGACTATCTTGATTCTGTCATAAATTTGTCATGGATGTACATGCATGACAGAAAACGTGACCTACTGTGACAAACACGTATCATCACGAAAGTGTATTTTTTTTGTAGTGAAGCGAGTTGGATGCACACCCACTTAGTTTCTTTTGTTGAGCTTTCATACACTTATAGCTCTAGTGCATCCGTTGCATGGTAATCCCTACTCACTCACATTGATATCTATTGATGGGCATCTCCATAGCCCATTGATACGCCTAGTTGATGTGAGACTATCTTCTCCTTTTTGTCTTCTCCACAACCACCATTCTATTTCACATATAGTGCTATGTCCATGGCTCACGCTCATATATTGCATGAAGATTGAAAAAGTTTGAGAACATCAAAAGTATGAAACAATTGCTTGGCTTGTCATCGGGGTTGTGCATGATTTAAATATTTTGTGTGATGAAGATAGAGCATAGCGACACTATATGACTTTGTAGGGATAACTTTCTTTGGCCATGTTATTTTGAGAAGACATGATTGCTTTGTTAGTATGCTTGAAGTATTATTCTTTTTATGTCAATATTAAACTTTTGTCTTGAATCTTTCGGATCTGAACATTCATGCCACAATAAAGAAAATTACATTGAGAATTATGCTAGGTAGCATTCCACATGAAAAATTCTATTTTTATCATTTACGTACTCGAGGACGAGCAGGAATTAAGCTTGGGGATGCTGATACGTCTGCAACGTATCTATAATTTTTGATTGTTCCATGCTATTATATTATATGTTTTTTATGTTTAATGGGCTTTGTTATGCACTTTTATATTATTTTTGGGACCAACCTATTAATCGAAGGCCCAGTGCAAATTGCTGTTTTTTTGTGCCTATTTTAGTGTTTTGCAGAAAAGGAATATCAAATAGAGTCCAAACGGAATGAAACCTTCGCGAGGATCGCTTTTGGAACAAACGCAATCCAGGAGACTTGGAGTGGATGTCAAGAAAGCAACGAGGAAGCCACGAGGCAGGAGGGCGCGCCCGGGGGGGGGGGGGGGGTAGGCATGCCCCCCACCCTCATGGGCCCCTCGTGGCTCCACCGACCTACTTCTTTCGCCTACATATATACTCATATACCCTGAAAACATCCGAGAGCACCACAAAACCCTATTTCCACCACCGCAACCTTCTGTACCCGTGAGATCCCATCTTGGGGCCTTTTCCGGTGCTCCGCCAGAGGGGGAATAGATCACGGAGGGCCTCTAGATCAACACCATAGCCTCTCCAATTATGTGTGAGTAGTTTACCACAGACCTTCGGGTCCATATTATTAGCTAGATGGCTTCTTCTCTCTCTTTGGATCTCAATAAAAAGTTCTCCTCGATTCTCTTGAAGATCCATTCGATGTAATTCTTTTTGCGGTGTGTTTGTCGAGATCCGATGAATTGTGGGTTTATGATCAAGATTATCTATGAACAATATTTGGTTCTTCTCTGAATTCTTATATGTATGATTTGATATCTTTGCAAGTCTCTTTGAATTATCAGTTTTGTTTGGCCTACTAGATTGATTTTTCTTGCAATGGGAGAAGCGCTTAGCTTTGGGTTCAATCTCGCGGTGTCCTTTCCCAGTGACCGCAGGGGCAGCAAGGCACGTATTTTATTGTTGCTAACGAGGATAAAAAGATGGGGTTTATATCATATTGCTTGAGTTTATCCCTCTACATCATGTCATCTTGCCTAATGCGTTACTCTGTTCTTATGAACTGAATACTCTAGATGCATGCTGGACAGCGGTCAATGTGTGGAGTAATAGTAGTAGATGCAGAACCGTTTCGGTCTACTTGTCGCGGACGTGATGCCTATATACGTGATCATGCCTAGATATTCTCATAACTATGTGCTTTTCTATCAATTGCTCGACTGTATTCACCAACCGTAGAATTTGCTATCTTGAGAGGAGCCACTAGTGAAACCTATGGCCCCCGGGTCTATCTTCCATCATATTAATCTCACGTTAATTAGTTATTTTTGTCGCCGTTTATTTTGCAATCTTTACTTTCCAATCTATATCATAAAAATACCAAAAATATTTATCTTATTATCTCTATCAGATCTCACTTTTGCAAGTGGCCGTGAAGGGATTGACAACCCCTTTATCGTGTTGGTTGCAAGGTTCTTATTTGTTTGTGCAGGTACGAGGGACTTGCGTGTTGTCTCCTACTGGATTGATACCTTGGTTCTCAAAAACTGAGGGAAATACTTACGCTACTTTGCTGCATCACCCTTTCCTCTTCAAGGGAAAACCAACGCATGCTCAAGAGGTAGCACATCCCCACTATCTCTTCCCTTTACTTATCTTAGTTCGATCTTTTGCTTTAGATGAATAAAAGTTTAGTTTGATCCTTTCTTTTCGAGAGTTTGCTTAGTGATCTATCCTTGTAATCGTGTGTGAGATATACACTAAAGTTTATTTGAGTTTTTGCTTTCTTTACTTTTACGTTGCAATAAAAATAAAGGAAAAAAATGAAAAAGATCATATCCTAATCTTATGGTAGGTGATGACACCAGATAAGGAAAAGTATAAGTAGGAAATTTTATTAGAGATTGACAAACATAGCATTGGTTAATGATGCAACTCATGAAAGAATTAATGAGGGAAGAGAAGATTCACATATAAATACACTATCCTAGAAATCTTTTGTGATTGTGAGCCCCCATCAAATTATTATATGCCAAAATTGTTGACGTTGGACAAGGAAGACAACCTAATGATTTATGTTTGTTCATATTCAGATAGAAGTCATATTGTCATAGATCCTTCAACATGTGGTGCTTGCCCCTATCTTTGATAGCCAAAAATTCCGCACTAAGTAGAGATACTACTTGTGCATCCAAAAACCCTTAAACCCAAATCTTATTTTCAAGAGTCCACCATACCTACCTAGAGATTGAGAAAGATCCCTCAAGTAAGTTGTCATCGGTGCAATAAGGCAATAAAAATTGCTTCTAAAAGTGTGAGATCATTTAGTGTAAGAGAAAATTGAGCGTTGTACGAACTTGTGATGGTGAAGAATAAAAGCAACAGACTGCATAATAAAGGTCGCTATCACAAGGGGCAATGCAACGTGACGTTCTTTTGCACTAAGGGGTTGAGCATACAAACAAATAAGCGCATGGCAACCTCTGCTTCCCTCTGCGAATGGGCCTATCTTTTACTTTTATGTATTTACTTTTATGCAAAGAGTCAAAGTTTTCTCTCTATTCCTTTTTATTTTTTGGCAAGCATCATGTGGTGAGAAAAGATCTAGGCACATATGTCCAGTTGAATATGGGTGGCATAAGTTATTATTGTTGACATCACCCTTGAGGTGAATACGTTGGGAGGCGAAACTATAAGCCCCTATCTTTTTATGTCCGGTTGAAATGTTTCGCTCATGTGTATGCGGTGAGTGTTAGCAATCATAGAAGACTATATGATGGTTGAGTATGTGGACTTGCCTAAAGGCTCTGATACGTGACCCTTCCTGAAAATATGATGAATTGTAGTTGAAAAGTTGGCTGAGAACATAGTTTGTTGGTTTCTAATAGAGTTTTTGCTTTATACTTCAATAGTGTGATGAATTGTCACTTATTCATGAGAAGTCTATGATAAAAGGTCTATGATAAGAGTCTTATGTTTAATATTGTTGCTTTTATAATAATGAACATGATGCTTCTATGTCCGTATTTTGTTTTTATCGACACCTCTCTCTCTCTAAGCATGTGGACATGTTTCTCGATTTCGGTTTTTCGCCTGAGGACAAGCGAGGTCTAAGCTTGGGGGAGTTGATACATCCATTTTGCATCATCTTTTCCTACTGTTATTTATGATGTTTTTATGCATAATAATGATTTTTGGAGTAATTATAATGCCTTTCTCTCATAATTTGCAAGGTATACACAAAGAGGGAGAATTCCGGCAGTTGGAAATCTGGACCTGGAAAAGCTACGTCAGGCTACCTATTCTGCACAACTCCAAACAGGCTGAAACTTTACCGAGATTTTTTATGGAATATATGATGAATATTGGAGCAAATAAGTACCAGAGGAGGTCCACTAGGTGGGCACAACCCACCTGGGCGCGCCAGGGAGCCCAGGCGCGCCCTGGTGGGTTGTGGTCACCCAGGCCCACCTCCGGTGCCCATCTTCTGGTATATAGGTCATTTTGACCTAAAAAAGGAGAGGACTTTCAGGACGGAGCGCCGCTGTCTCGAGTCGGAACTTGGGCAGGAGCACTTTTGCCCTCTGACGGAGCGATTCCGCCGGGGGATCTTCCCTCCCGGAGGGGGAAATCATCATCATCATCATCACCAACAACTCTCCCATCTTGTGGAGGGCAATCTCCATCAACATCTTCAACAGAACCATCTCATCTCAAACCCTAGTTCATCTCTTGTGTTCAATCTTGTTACCGGAACTATAGATTGGTGCTTGTGGGTGACTAGTAGTGTTGATTACATCTTGTAGTTGATTACTATATGGTTTATTTGGTGGAAGATTATATGTTTAGATCCAATATGCTATTTAATACCCCTCTGATCTTGAGCATGATTATCATTTGTGAGTATGTTCTTGAGGTCACGGGAGAAAGCATGTTGCAAGTAATCATGTGAACTTGATATATGTTTGATATTTTGATAGTATGTATGTTGTGATTCCCTTAGTGGTGTCATGTGAACATCGACTACTTGACACTTCACCATATTTGGGCCTAAGGGAATGCATTGTGGAGTAGCAATTAGATGATGGGTTGCGAGAGTGACCGAAGCTTAAACCCCAGTTTATGCGCTATTCCGTAAGGGACCGATTGGATCCAAAAGTTTAATGCTATGGTTAGAATTTATTCTTAATACTTTTCTCGTAGTTGCTGATGCTTGCGGGAGGGTTAATCATAAGTAGGAGGTTTATTCAAGTAAGAACATCACCTAAGCACCGGTCCACCCACATATCAAATTATCAAAGTAGCGAACACAAATCGAACCAGCATGGTGAAAGTGACTAGATGAAATTCCCGTGTACCCTCAAGTATGCTTTGCTTATCGTAAGAGACCGTTTTGGCCTGTCCTTTTCCTCAAAAGGATTGGGCTACCTTGCTGCACTTTTGCTACTATCATCGTTACTTGCTCGTTACAAATTATCTTGCCTTCAAACTACTCTGTTACTTAGAATTTCAGCACTTGTAGACATTACCTTGCTGAAAACCACTTGTCATTTCCTTCTGCTCCTCGTTGGTTTTGACACTCTTACTTATCGAGAAGAGCTACAATTGATCCCATATACTTGTGGGTCATCAGTGGTAGGAGTCATTCGGAGAGGAATCGACCATTGTGATTACCCTCGGAAAGTTTGCGAGGGTTTGGAGACTACCCCAAGGTCTACCACTAGTGGTTAAGAAACGCCTTCGTGGTGTTGTCTCAAAGGGAGAATAGGGCGAGCCTTCGTGGTGTTGGTGTGCCTTCGTGGTAACATCCACCTCTCTAACAGTGACATAGCTTTCCTCCAAGGAAGTGAACATCAGCATACACCCTCGTCTCTCAAAGTTGCGGTTATTCCTAACCCTAACTTTACTTGTGGTTACTTGTCTCTTAGTCTTTATTTATATCATATTTTGCTTGCTTACTCACTTACTTGTGTTACTTGCTTACCTTGCATAGCTCTTCACATCTTGCTTGCAATTGTTAGGCTTACTTTCATATTCCGCATTATTGCCTAAAATTGCTAAGTAACAATTAAACTTTGTAATTGTGCCTATTCACCCCCTCTAGGTCCATCTCGATCCTTTCAATTGGTATCAGAGCCTTGTGCTCTATGCTTGTGGCTTAACCGCCCTAGAGTGAGATGATCCCTGATGGGACTCCCCTTGTTGCGGATCATAAGGATAAGGGCGCGGCTTCCACGGAAGCCAAGTCGTTTACTTTTGAGGATCTGGAACGGGCCCTTGCTAAGCAAAAGGAGGAGCATGATGCTTCTCTTGAGACCTTGGTCCAAATGAGATTAGCCACATTAACCACGATGCTAGCACCACTTTCGGGTGGTGCGGCCTTGAGGCCAACTGTGCCCACTCCTTCACTTGGCGAACAACCTCCTAGTAATGATCACTCCAGTGTTCCTTGGTTTTATGCAAGACCTCAAATAGAGAAACCAAAGTATAACCTCAAGGGAAACCTCCTTTACTTGATGACACTACCGATTTTGCTTTGTGGAGAGTTGCTATGCAGGATCATCTTCGATATGGAAATGATGAGATGTTGGATATCTTGGAGTATGGCTACAAAGTTCTTGACCCGAAGAATCTTACACCAAAAGAAATATATGACAAGAATCTCAACGACACAGCAACCATGTGCATAAGGAGAGGTATGACTGACAAGCAAAGGAGACTATACATACACATCACAAGTGCCAAGGAATTATGGAATAGCATTGTGAGGACCAAGACTGGTACCTCCACTCTCGGGCTTGCTCAATATGAAATTGCCAAGGGTCAATTGCAAAACTTTTGTATGGAGAAAGGTGAATCCCCCAAGCAGCTCCTTGAGCGTCTCATGACTCTCACCGCCGACATCAAGTCTTGTGATTGTGACAAGGCACAAGATGAATTCAATTTGACCAAGTGATTTCTCGTGGACAAGTTGCTTCATGCTCTTGCTCCATATCATCACCAAATGGCGTGGGACATAAGACAACACCATGGATTCAAGGAAATGACTCCGGATGACATCATATCCACCTTCCAACTATTTGAAGAGTCAAAGGCAAATGCTACAAAACATCTTACCATGCATGGTACCTCAACATCAAAGATCAATCTTGCATTGAAGGCCAAGCATGTATGTGAAGAAGAGCAAAGTGAAGAAGAAGATGATGATGATGGTGAAGATGGTGATGAGATTGACTCCAATGAGAGCCCTTCATATGAAGACATTGCCCTCTTTGTCAAGAAGTTTAGCGCGAGAAAATTCAAGGGAAGATTCCAAAAGAAGAAAGTGAGAAAATGCTACAACTGTGAAGAAACCAACCACTTCTCCAATGATTGCCCTTATGAGAAGGGAGAAGATAAACCAAGTTTTCCCAAGACCTTTCCCAAGAAGAAGTTGCCAAATCCTTTGAACTCCAAGCTCAAGAAGAGGGATGGGAAAGCAATGGTTGCTCATGAAGAATCCGATCCGGATGATGTTAGTGGTGTTGCCAGAGTAGCTCAAGATTCTCAAAACACCTTGAGGCTAGTCAACAAGAGTGGTGATGTTGTCACCTACAAATATATGAAAGACTACAAGGGCAACGCTCACAAGTGCCTAATGGCAAAGGCCATGGTAGAAGATGGAGAGGACCAAAACTCTCCTAACAAGGTCAAGGTAACCCCATGGTCAAACCCTCCTATTTTCACTCCTTCCACTCCTTGTGATGAGTATCTTGATGCGGAGGATAATTATGACGATGATGATATAGATGACCCTATGCTTGCTAAACTAAATAAGTTCATGTGCTCCCTCAAAGGAAAAAAAGCTCACTATGTTTCGTATGATTATGGAGATGGTGAGTAAGCACACCATCACCATTAAGGAACTCGAAACCCTCGTCATCGAGGAAAAGGAAAAATATGAATTCCTTGAGCGGAAAGTCCAATATGAGGAAGCACGAAATGACGAACTATGATTGAAAATTGGTGCAAACATTGATGGTCATGCTAAAGAACTTGCCTCCTTGAAAAAGGCTAAGGACTCTTGCAAGGAGTTGATGAGTGAGAAAAGTAAGCTTGTGAAATCTCATGCTTCTCTCTCTAAGGATTGTGAGCTTCTATCCATGTCCCTCAAGACTAAGGAAGAAGAGTGCACCCTTCTTGCAAAGAGTTTTAAGACACTCAAGCTTACTTATCTTGAAACCCTATCCAAGGCTTACTCTTCTCCTATTATTAATGTTGATGCTTGTACTACAAACTCTAGTGGTGACCTAGCATCTATTCTTGAGGAGAATCGCTTTCTAAAGGCACAACTCAAGAGAGGACTCATGACATGTGTTCAAGGACAAGATAACCTTAATGAGGTGTTGAGCCAACACAATGAAGTGTTTGCCAAGGAAGGGCTCGGGTTTGACCCAAGCACAAGCAAGAAGAAGACGACTTCTCAAAAGTGCACCACCCCTCTCAAGGAAACATTTGTTTGAGAAGGGCATAGGGACAAGGGTAAGGTTGTGAGTGGGAAGGCCACAACGGGCATGCCCACTCTCAACTAGCCAAAAGAGTTCATGCCTCCATCCTATGTACTTCGTAAAACTAAGGATGGAGAAGTTTATGCAAAATTTGTTGGTCCTTGTAATGCTTTCCGGTTTTATGCTATTTGGGTCCCTAAGAACCTTATGACTTACTTGAGAGGTCCCATTGCAAAATGGGTGACTCTAACCAAGTCATAATTGTGTGTAGGTTGCTTTCTTTGGTGGAGTCAAATGGGTGATCGATAGTGGATGTACCAACCATATGACCGGAGATAGCAAATTGCTTTATGATTTCATGGAAGCTATTCAACCATTTATGAGCATTGTGTTTGGTGGAGGATCAAAAGGACAGGTACTCGGGTTGGGCAAGGTGGCTATCACAAATGACATGTCTCTTGCAAATGTCATGCTTGTCCAATCCCTTAAATATCATTTGCTTTCTGTTCGTCAATTGGCTTCTGTTGGTTATGATACACTATTTGGACTAACAGACGTGGAAGTCTTTAAGAGAGATACTCTCGAAGTGGCCTTTGTTGGAGAGTTGGATGGCAACCTTTACACGGTTGATATCTTGAAAGAGAGCACATTCCATGCAACTTGTCTAATGGCCAAGGCCGACAAGGGGTGGCTATGGCATCGCCGACTAGCCCATGTCGGCATGAGAAATCTTCAAGATCTATTAAAGGGTAATCACATCCTTGGACTAACCAATGTCTCATTTGAGAAGATCGTGTGTTTAGTGCATTCATAGCCGGGAAGCAACATCAATCAAAGCACCCACCCAAGAATATTGTATCCACTTCAAGGTCTTTGGAGCTCCTTCATGTAGATCTTTTTGGGCCTCCTTCATGGGATAGTCTTGGTGGGAAAAATTATGGACTTGTCATTGTTGACGATTACTCAAGATATACATGGGTGTTCTTCCTCAAATCCAAGGACGAGACGAAGATCACTTCCATTGATTTTGCCAAGCAAGCACAACACAAGTTTGACAAACAAATCTTGGCAATAGGAAGTGATAATGGATCAGAGTTCAAGAACTACACCTTGGAAGAATTTCTTAGTGATGAAGGGATTGAGCATAAATATTCCGCACCATACACTCCTCAACAAAATGGTGTAGTCGAAAGGAAGAACCGTACACTTGTAGAGATGGCAAGGTCCATGTTGGATGAATACAAGTCGCCACATAGTTTTTGGGCCGAGGCTGTCAACACCGCATGCCATGCATCAAACCGACTCTTCATCCGCGCAATATTGGAAAAGACTCTATATGAGCTCCTAACCGGAACAAGCCAAATGTCAAGTACTTTCGTGTATTTGGGTGCAAATGTTTCATCCTCAACAAAAGAGAATGGTTAGGAAAATTTCAATCCAAAACAATTGAGGGCATATTTGTTGCCTATGGATCAAACTCTCACGCCTATAGAGTCTATAACAAATCCAATGGATGTGTTGTAGAAACTTGTGATGTGGTGTTTGATGAATTTAATGGCTCCCATGGGGAGCAAGTTGATCTAAGTAATGTAGGTGAAGAAGATTCTTCTCAAGATATTTTGACCATGGGTGTTGGTGCTCTTCTTCCAATGGAACAAGAACCTCATGATGATGAAGAAGATGGAAATTTCACACATCATCAAACCACTTCAACACCCATATCACCACAAGCTCCTATGGCTCAACCTATGCCCGTAGTGCAAGTACAAGAAGAAGATCAAGTCCCTCACCATGATCATCTTCAAGAGCAAGATCATTACCAAGAGCAAGAATAAGAAAGTGCAATCATTGATGATGAACCTCAACAAATGCAATATGAAGAAGAAGATCTTCCACCACACATTAATGATCCATATGTTGAGGATGTGGATGATGGACAGAAGTTGAACCTCGTGAAACCCTAACCTCCATCATGCCCCGAGTGGCTGGTCGTGTTGATGTTGGTCATATTATTTTTTGACTATGTTGTTGATCAAATTCTTACCGGCATATTGGAAGGTAGAGTCACTCGTAAACATTTGACAAACTTTTGTGCTCACTTCTCGTTTGTCTCTAGTGTTGAGCCACTTAAGGTACAAGATGCATTGATGGACAATGATTGGCTCGTTGCTATGCAAGAAGAGTTGAATAGTTTTGAACGCAACCAAGTGTGGTCACTAGTCAAGAGACCAACTATGGAACACAATGTTATTGGAACAAAATGGATTTTCAAGAAAGCTAGATGAGAATGGTGTAATCATCTGCAACAAGGCAAGGTTAGTGGCACAAGGGTACTCACAAGTTGAAGGTTTGGACTTTGGTGAGACCTTTGCTCCCATTGCCCGTCTTGAATCTATTCGCATCTTACTTGCCTATGCTGCTTTCAATGGTTTTACATTACATAAAATGTATGTGAAGAGTGCTTTCCTTAACGGTCCTCTACAATAATAAGTATATGTGTCACAACCACCTGGGTTCGTTGATCCCAATCAAAAAGACTATGTGTATAAACTTCACAAGGCTTTGTATGGCCTCAAACAAGAACCTCATGCTTGGTATGATCATCTTAAGAAGTTTTTACTCGATGATGGTTTTGTGAGGGGGGTGATCGATCCCACTCTTTTTACCAAGAGGGACAAGGGTGATTTGATCTTATGCCAAATCTATGTAGACGACATCATTTTTGGTTCTCCTAACATTCATTTGTGCAAGAAGTTTGCGGCTTCCATGACCAAGGACTTTGAAATGTCACTCAATGCGGATTTGAAGTTCTTTCTTGGATTTCAAATACAAAAAATTCAAGAAGGAATTTTCTTATCTCAAACAAAATACCTCAAGGATATTATAGAGAAGTTTGACATGACAAATGCTAGCCCATGTAAGACACCCATGCCAACAAAAATTGTACTCACTGAAGACAAACGGTATCCCTTTTGACCCATCTATTTACTGCTCTATGATTGGTTTATTGCTTTATCCTTGTGCATCTAGACCAGACATCATGTTCAGTGTATGCATGTGTGCTAGATTTCAAGCTTCCCCTAGGGAAAGTCATCATAAGGCAGTTAAGCATATTCTTAGATACCTTGTTCACACCCCAAAGTTGGGTCTTTCGTACCCCAAGGATGCTAAGTTTGATCTCATTGGGTACACTGATGCGGATTGGGATGGAGACAAAGTGGGACGGAAGTCCACCTCCGGTGCATTTCAATTTCTTGGACGCTCCTTGGTAAGTTGGTCCTCGAAGAAGCAAAATTGTGTCGCCCTCTCCACTGCCGAAGCCGAATACATTGCAACCGCCAGTTGTGCAACTCAATTACTATGGATGAGGCAAAGTTTGAAGGATTACAGTATCACCTATAGACATGTGCCTCTTCTATGTGATAATGTAAGTGCCATCAGTATAGCTGAGAATCCCAAAGATCATCTTCGCACCAAGCACATTGATATTAGGTATCATTTCTTGAGAGATTGATATGTCCATTTTGCATCATGTTTTTAAATTGATATTTATTGCATTATGGGCTGTTATTATACGTTATGTCACAATACTTATGCCTTTTCTCTCTTATTTTACAAGGTTTACATGAAGAGGGAGAGTGCCGACAGCTGGAATTCTGGGCTGGAAAAGGAGCAAATATTAGAGACCTATTCTGCACAACTCCAAAAGTCCTGAAACTTCACGGAGGCAGTTTTTGGAATTTATAAAAAATACTGGCGAAAGAATCAACCAGAGGGGGGCCACCCACCATTCACGAGGGTGGGGGGCGCGCCCTACCCCCTGGGCGCGCCCCCTGCCTCATGGGCCCCCTAATAGGCCTCCGGTGGCCATCTTCTGCGATATGAAGTCTTTCACCCTGGAAAAAATCATAAGGAAGCTTTCGGGACCAAACACCACCGCCACGAGGCGGAACCTTGGCGGAACCAATCTAGGGCTCCGGCGGAGCTGTTCTGCCGGGGAAACATCCCTCCGGGAGGGGGAAATCATCGCCATCGTCATCACCATTGATCCTCTCAGCGGGAGGAGGTCAATCTCCATCAACATCTTCACCAGCACCATCTCCTCTAAAACCCTAGTTCATCTCTTGTATCCAATCTTTGTCGCAAAATCTCATATTAGTACCTGTGGGTTGCTAGTAGTGTTGATTACTCCTTTTAGTTCATGCTAGTTGGTTTATTTGGTGGAAGATCATATGTTCAAATCCTTTATGAATATTAATACCCCTCTGATTATGAACATGAATATGATTTGTGAGTAGTTATGTTTGTTCTTGAGGACATGGGAGAAGTCTTGCTATAAGTAGTCATGTGAATTTGGTATTCGTGCGATATTTTGATGAGATGTATGTTGTCTCTCCTCTAGTGGTGTCATGTGAACGTCGACTACATGACACTTCACCATTGTTTGGGCCTAGAGGAAGGCATTGGGAAGTAATAAGTAGAACATGGGTTGCTAGAGTGACAGAAGCTTAAACCCTAGTTTATGTGTTGCCTCATAAGGGGCTGATTTGGATCCATATGTTTCATTCTATGGTTAGGTTTACCTTAATACTTCTTTTGTAGTTGCGGATGCTTGCAATAGGGGTTAATCATAAGTGGGATGCTTGTCCAAGGAAGGGAATCAACCCAAGCACCGGTCCACCCACACATCAAATTATCAAAGTAACGAACGCGAATCATATGAGCGTGATGAAAACTAGCTTCACGATAATTCACATGTGTCCTCGGGAGCGTTTTCCTTCATATAAGAGTTTGTCCAGGCTTGTCCTTTGCTACAAAAAGGATTGGGCCATCTTGTTGCACCTTATTTACTTTCATTACTTGTTACCCGTTACAAATTACCTTATCACAAAACTATCTGTTACCGATAATTTCAGTGCTTGCAGAGAATACCTTACTGAAAACCGCTTGTCATTTCCTTCTGCCCCTCGTTGGGTTCGACACTCTTACTTATCAAAACGACTAAGATAGATCCCCTATACTTGTGGGACATCAAGATTCTTTTTTGGCGCCGTTGCCGGGGAGTGAAGCGCCTTTGGTAGGTGGAATTTGGTAAGGAAAAATTTATATAGTGTGATGAAATTTACTGTCACTTGTTACTATGGAAAGTAATCCTTTGAGGGGCTTGTTCGGGGTATCTTCACCCCGACCAGTAGAGCAAAGAGTTGCTCCTCAACCTACTGAACCTACTAAAAATGTTTACTTTGAAATTCCTTCGGGTATGATAGAGAAACTGCTAGCTAATCCTTTTACACGAGATGGAACATTACATCCTGATTTGCACCTAATCTATGTGGATGAAGTTTGTGGATTATTTAAGCTTGCAGGTATGCCCGAGGTGAAGGAAATATGCCCTAGAGGCAATAATAAAGTTATTATTTATTTCCTTATATCATGATAAATGTTTATTATTCATGCTAGAATTGTATTAACCGGAAACATAATACATGTGTGAATACATAGACAAACATAGTGTCACTAGTATGCCTCTACTTGACTAGCTAGTTGATCAAAGATGGTTATGTTTCCTAGCCATAGACATGAGTTGTCATTTGATTAACGGGATCACATCATTAGGAGAATGATGTGATTGACTTGACCCATTCCGTTAGCTTAGCACACGATCGTTTAGTATTCTGCTATTGCTTTCTTCATGACTTATACATGTTCCTATGACTATGAGATTATGCAACTCCCGTTTACCAGAGGAACACTTTCTGTGCTACCAAACATTACAATGTAACTGGGTGATTATAAAGGTGCTCTACAGGTGTCTCCAAAGGTACTTGTTGGGTTGGCGTATTTCGAGATTAGGATTTGTCACTCCGATTGTCGGAGAGGTATCTCTGGGCCCACTCAGTAATGCACATCACTATAAGCCTTGCAAGCATTGCAACTAATGAGTTAGTTGCGGGATGATGTATTCCGGAACGAGTAAAGAGACTTGCCGATAACGAGATTGAACTAGGTATCGAGATACCGACGATCGAATCTCGGGCAAGTAACATACCGATGACAAAGGGAACAACGTATTGTTATGCGGTCTGACCGATAAAGATCTTTGTAGAATATGTGGGAGCCAATATGAGCATCCAGGTTCCGCTGTTGGTTATTGACCGGAGACGTGTCTCGGTCATGTCTACATAGTTCTCGAACCCGTAGGGTCCGCACGCTTAAAGTTCGATGACGGTTATATTATGAGTTTATGTGATTTTGATGTACCGAAGGTAGTTCGGAGTCCCTGATGAGATTGGGGACATGATGAGGAGTCTCGAAATGGTCGAGACGTAAAGATCGATATATTGGACGACTATATTCGGACATCGGAAAGGTTCCGAGTGATTCGAGTATTTTTCGGAGTACCGGAGAGTTATGAGAATTCGCCGGGGAGTATATGGGCCTTATTGGGCTTTAGGGGAAAGAGAGAGGAGAGGCTGCGCGCCCCCCAAGGCCTAGTCCGAATTGGACTAGGGGGGAGGGGCTGCGCCCCCTCCTTCCTTCTCTTCTCTCTCCCCTTTCCTTGACTCCTACTCCTACTACTTGGAAGGGGGGAATCCTACTCCCGGTGGGAGTAGGACTCCTCCTAGGGCGCGCCATAGAGAGGGCCGACCCTCCCCCTCCTCCACTCCTTTATATACGGGGAGGGGGGCACCCCTTGGAGACACAAAAATTGATCTCTTGATCTCTTAGCCGTGTGCGGTGCCCCCCTCCACCATAATCCACCTCGATAATATCGTAGCGATGCTTAGGCGAAGCCCTACGTCGGTAGAACATCATCATCGTCACCACGCCTTCGTGCTGACGGAACTCTCTTTCAAAGCTCAGCTGGATCGGAGTTTGAGGGATGTCATCGAGCTGAACGTGTGCTGAACTCGGAGGTGCCGTGTGTTCGGTACTTGATCGGTCGGATCGTGAAGACGTACGACTACATCAACCGCGTTGTGCTAACGCTTCCGCTTTCGGTCTACGAGGGTACGTGGACAACACTCTCCCCTCTCGTTGCTATGCATCACCATGATCCTGTGTGTGCGTAGGAATTTTTTTGAAATTACTACATTCCCCAACAGTGGTATCCGAGCCTGGTTTTATGCGTAGATGTTATATGCACGAGTAGAACACAAGTGAGTTGTGGGCGATATAAGTCATACTGCTTACCGGCGTGTCATACTTTGGTTCGGCGGTATTGTTGGATGAAGCGGCCCTGACCGACATTACGCGTACGCTTACGCGAGACTGGTTTTACCGTCGTGCTATGCACACAGGTAACTAGCGGGTGTCAGTTTCTCCAACTTTAGTTGAACCGAGTGTGGCTACGCCCGGTCCTTGCGAAGGTTAAAACAGCACCAACTTGACAAACTATCGTTGTGGTTTTGATGCGTAGGTAAGAACGGTTCTTGCTCAGCTCGTAGCAGCCACGTAAAACTTGCAACAACAAAGTAGAGGACATCTAACTAGTTTTTGCAGGGCATGTTGTGATGTGATATGGTCAAGACATGATGAGATATAAGTTGTTGTATGAGAAGATCATGTTTTATTGAAGTTATCGGCAACTGGCAAAAGCCTTATGGTTGTCTCTTTATTGCATAAGATGCAAGCGCCAAATAATTGCTTTACTTTATCGCTATGCGATAGCAATAGTTACAAGAGCAATAGTTGGCGAGACGACCATGTGACGACACATTGATATAGATCAAGATGATGGAGATCACGGTGTCATGCCGGTGACGATGGAGATCATGACGATGCTTTGGAGATGGAGATCAAAGGCCCAAGATGATGATGGCCATATCATGTCACATATTATGATTGCATGTGATGTTTATCTTTTATACATCTTATTTTGCTTAGTTCGGCGGTAGCTTTATAAGATGATCTCTCACTAAATTTCAAGGTATAAGTGTTCTCCCTGAGTATGCACCGTTGCGAAAGTTCTTCGTGCCGAGACACCACGTGATGATCGGGTGTGATAGGCTCTACGTTCAAATACAACGGGTGCAAAACAGTTGCACACGCGGAATACTCAGGTTAAACTTGACGAGCCTAGCATATAACAGATATGGCCTCGGAACACTGAGACCGAAAGGTCGAGCGTGAATCATATAGTAGATATGATCAACATAGTGATGTTCACCATTGAAACTACTCCATCTCACGTGATGATCGGACATGGTTTTGTTGAAATGGATCACGTGATCACTTAGAGGATTAGAGGGATGTCTATCTAAGTGGGAGTTCTTTAAGTAATATGATTAATTGAACTTTAATTTATCATGAACTTAGTCCTGGTAGTATTAGCATATCTATGTTGTAGATCAATAGCTCGTGTTTAGCTCCCCTGTTTTATTTTTGATATGTTCCTAGAGAAAACTATGTTGAAAGATGTTAGTAGCAATGATGCGGACTTGGTCCGTGATCTGAGGATTATCCTCATTGCTGCAAAGAAGTATTATGTCCTCGATGCACCGCTAGGTGACGGACCTATTGCAGGAGCAGATGCAGACGCTATGAACGTTTCGCTAAGCTCAATATGATGACTACTTGATAGTTTAGTGCACCATGCTTAACGGCTTAGAATCGGGACTTCAAAGACATTTTTTGAATGTCATGGACCATATGAGATGTTCTAGGAGTTGAAGTTAATATTTCAAGCAAATACCCGAGTTGAGAAATATGAAGTCTCCAACAAGTTCTATAGCTAAAAGATGGAGGAGAATAGCTCAAGCAGTGAGCATGTGCTCAGATTGTCTGGGTACTACAATCGCTTGAATCAAGTGGGAGTTAATCTTCCAGATAAAATAGTGATTGACAGAATTCTCTAGTCACCATCACCAAGTTAGTAGAACTTCGTGATGAACTATAGTATGCAAGGGATGACGGAAGTAATTCCCGAGCTCTTCGCGATGCTGAAATCGACGAAGGTAGAAATCAAGAAAGAGCATCAAGTGTTGATGGTTGACAAGACCACTAGTTTCAAGGAAAAGGGCAAAGGGAAGAAGGGGAACTTCAAGAAGAATGGCAAGCAAAGTTGCTGCTCAAGTGAAGAAGCCCAAGTCTGGACCTAAGCCTGAGACTAAGTGCTTCTACTGCAAAGGGACTGGTCACTGGAAGCGGAACTGCCCCAAGTATTTGGCGGATAAGAAGGATGGAAAAGTGAACAAAGGTATATTTGATATACAGATTATTGATGTGTATTTTACTAGTGTTCGTAGCAACCCCTCGGTATTTGATACTGGTTCAGTTGCTAAAGAGTAGTAACTCGAAATGGGAGTTGCAGAATGAACAGAGACTAGTTGAGGGTGAAGTGACGTTGTGTGTTGGAAGTGGTTCCAAGATTGATATGATCATCGTCGCACGCTCCCTACACTTTCGGGATTAGTGTTGAACCTAAATAAGTCTTATTTGGTGTTTGCGTTGAGCATGAATATGATTTGATCATGTTTATTGCAATACCGTTATTCATTTAAGTTAGAGAATAATTGTTGTTCTATTTACATGAATAAAACCTTCTATGGTCATACACCCAATGAAAATGGTTTGTTGGATCTCGATCGTAGTAATACACATATTCATAATATTGAAGCCAAAAGATGCAAAGTTAATAATGATAGTGCAACTCATTTGTGGCACTGCCGTTTAGGTCATATTGGTGTAAAGCGCATGAAGTAACTCCATGCTGATGGGATTTTGGAATCACTTGATTATGAATCACTTGATGCTTGCGAACCATGCATTATGGGCAAGATGACTAAAGACTCCGTTCTCCGGAACAATGCAGCGAGCAACTGACTTATTGGAAATAATACACACTGATGTATGCGATCTGATGATTGTTGAGGCTCGCGGTGGGTATCATTATTTTCTGACCTTCACAGATGATTTGAGCAGATATGGGTATATCTACTTGATGAAACATAAGTCTGAAACATTTGAAAAGTTCATATAATTTCAGAGTGAAGTGAAAAATCATCGTAACAAGAAAATAAAGTTTCTACGATCTGATCGTGGAGGAGAATATTTGAGTTACGAGTTTGGTCTTCATTTGAAACAATGCGGAATAGTTTCGTAACTCATGCCACCTAGAACACCACAGTGTAATGGTGTGTCCGAATATCGTAACCGTACTTTATTAGATATGATGCAATCTATGATGTCTCTTGCCGATTTACCACTATCGTTTTGGGGTTATGCATTAGAGCCAACTGCATTCACGTTAAATAGGGCACCATCTAAATCCGTTGAGACGACACCTTATGAACTTTGGTTTGGCAAGAAACCAAAAGTTGTCATTTCTTGAAATTTGGGGTTGTGATGCTTATGTGAAAAAATTTCATCCTGATAAGCTCAAACCCAAATCGGAGAAATGTGTCTTCATAGGATACCCAAAGGAGATAGTTGGGTACACCTTCTATCACAAATCTGAAGGCAATATATTCGTTGCTTATAATGAATCCTTTCTAGAGAAGGAGTTTCTCTTGAAAGAAGTGAGTGGGAGGAAAGTGGAACTTGATGAGGTAACTGTACCTACTCCCTTATTCGAAAGAGTTCATCACAGAAATCTGTTCCTGTGACTACTACACCAATTAGTGAGGAAGCTAATGATGATGATCATGTAACTTCAGATCAAGTTACTACCGAACCTCGTAGGTAAACCAGAGTGAGATCCGCACCAGTGTGGTACAGTAATCCTGTTCTAGAGGTCATGTTACTTGACCATGACGAACCTACAAACTATGAGGAAGCGATGATGAGCCCAGATTTCGCGAAATGGTTTGAGGCCATGAAATCTGAGATGGGATCCATATATGAGAACAAAGTATGGACTTTGGTTGACTTGCCCGATGATCGGCAAGCCATAGAAAATAAATGGATCTTCAAGAGGAAGACGGACGTTGATAGTAGTTTACTATCTACAAATCTAGAATTGTCGCAAAAGATTTTCGACAAGTTCAAGATGTTGACTACGATGAGAGTTTCTCACTCGTATCTATGCTTAAGTCTGTCCGAATCATGTTAGCACTTGCCGCATTTTATGAAATCTGGCAAATGGATAACAAAAACTGCAATCCTTAAATGGATTTATTAAAGAAGAGTTGTATATGATGCAACCAGAAGGTTTTGTCAATCCTAAAGGTGCTAACAAGATATGCAAGCTCCAGCGATCCATCTATGGACTGGTGTAAGCATCTCGGAGTTGGAATATACGCTTTGATAAGTTGATGAAAGCATATAGTTTTATACAGACTTGCGGTGAAGCCTATATTTACAAGAAAGCGAGTGGGAGCACTACATCATTTCTAAAAAGTATATGTGAATGACATATTGTTGATCGGAAATAATGTAGAATTATTCTGCAAAGCATAAAGGAGTGTTTGAAAGGATTTTTTCAAAGAAAGACCTCGGTGAAGCTGCTTACATATTGAGCATCAAGATCTATAGAGATAGATCAAGACGCTTGATAAGTTTTTTCAATGAGTACATACCTTGACAAGATTTTGAAGTAGTTCAAAATGGAACAGTCAAAGAAAGAGTTCTTGCCTGTGTTACAAGGTGCGAAATTGAGTAAGACTCAAAGCCAGACCACGGCAAAAGATAGAAAGAGAAAGAAAGTCATTCCCTATGCCTTGGCCATAGGTTCTATAAAGTATGCCATGCTGTGTACCAGATCTATTGTATATCCTACACTAATTTTGGCAATAGAGTAGAATAGTGATCTAGGAGTAGATCACTGGACAGCGGTCAAAATTATCCTTAGTGGAATAAGGATATGTTTCTCGATTATGGACGTGACAAAATGGGTTCGTCGTAAAGGTTACGTCGATGCAAATTTTGACACTGATCCAGATGACTCTAAGTCTCAATTTGGATACATATTGAAAGTGGGAGCAATTAGCTAGAGTAGCTCTGTGCAGAGCATTGTAGACATAGAAATTTGCAAAATACTTACGGATTTGAATGTGACAGACCCGTTGACTAAATTATCACACAACAAAACATGATCACACCTTAGTACTCTTTGGGTGTTAATCACATATCGATGTGAACTAGATTATTGACTCTAGTAAACCCTTTGGGTGTTGGTCACATGACGATGTGAACTATGGGTCTTAATCACATGGTGATGTGAACTATTGATGTTAAATCACATGGCGATGAGATCTAGATTATTGACTCTAGTGCAAGTGGGAGACTGAAGGAAATATGCCCTAGAGGCAATAATAAAGTTATTATTTATTTCCTTATATCATGATAAATGTTTATTATTCATGCTAGAATTGTATTAATCGGAAACATAATACATGTGTGAATACATAGACAAACATAGTGTCACTAGTATGCCTCTACTTGACTAGCTCGTTGATCAAAGATGGTTATGTTTCCTAGCCATAGACATGAGTTGTCATTTGATTAACGGGATCACATCATTAGGAGAATGATGTGATTGACTTGACCCATTCCGTTAGCTTAGCACACTATCGTTTAGTATTTTGTTATTGCTTTCTTCATGACTTATACATGTTCCTATGACTATGAGATTATGCAACTCCCGTTTACCAGAGGACACTTTGTGTGCTACCAAACGTCACAACATAACTGGGTTATTATAAAGGTGCTCTACAGGTGTCTCCGAAGGTACTTGTTGGGTTGGCGTATTTCGAGATTAGGATTTGTCACTCCGATTGTCGGAGAGGTATCTCTGGGCTCACTCAGTAATGCACATCACTATAAGCCTTGCAAGCATTGCAACTAATGAGTTAGTTGCGGGATGATGTATTACAGAACGAGTAAAGAGACTTATCGATAACGAGATTGAACTAGGTATTGAGATACCGACGATCGAATCTCGGGCAAGTAACATACCGATGACAAAGGGAACAACGTATGTTGTTATGCGGTCTGACCGATAAAGATCTTTGTAGAATATGTGGGAGCCAATATGAGCATCCAGGTTCCGCTATTGGTTATTGACCGGAGACGTGTCTCGGTCATGTCTACATAGTTCTCGAACCCGTAGGGTCCGCACGCTTAAAGTTCGATGACGGTTATATTATGAGTTTATGTGATTTGATGTACTGAAGGTAGTTCGGAGTCCCGGATGAGATTGGGGACATGACGAGGAGTCTCGAAATGGTCGATACGTAAAGATCGATATATTGGACGACTATATTCGGACATCGGAAAGGTTCCGAGTGATTCGGGTATTTTTCGGAGTACCGGAGAGTTACGGGAATTCGCCGGGGAGTATATGGGCCTTATTGGGCTTTAGGGGAAAGAGAGAGGAGAGGCTGCGCGCCCCCAAGGCCTAGTCCGAGTTGGACTAGGGGGAGGGGCTGCGCCCCCTCCTTCCTTCTCTTCTCTCTCCCCTTTCCTTGACTCCTACTCCTACTACTTGGAAGGGGGGAATCCTACTCCCGGTGGGAGTAGGACTCCTCCTAGGGCGCGCCATAGAGGGAGCTGGCCCTCCCCCTCCTCCACTACTTTATATACGGGGAGGGGGGCACCCCTTGGAGACACAACAATTGATCTCTTGATCTCTTAGCCGTGTGCGGTGCCCCCTCCACCATAATCCACCTCGATAATATCGTAGCGGTGCTTAGGCGAAGCCCTGCGTCGGTAGAACATCATCATCGTCACCACGCCGTCGTGCTGACGGAACTCTCCTTCAAAGCTCGGTTGGATCAGAGTTCGAGGGACGTCATCGAGCTGAACGTGTGCTGAACTCGGAGGTGCCATGCGTTCGGTACTTGATCGGTCGGATCGTGAAGATGTACGACTACATCAACCGCGTTGTGCTAACGCTTTCGCTTTCGGTCTACGAGGGTACGTGGACAACACTCTCCCCTCTCGTTGCTATGCATCACCATGATCTTGTGTGTGCGTAGGATTTTTTTTGAAAGTACTACGTTCCCCAACACGAGTATGTTATCAAGAAGAAGGTCTTCCCTTTATCTTTGAAGGGAAAGGCATTGACATGGTTTAGGCTATGTGATGATATGGGACCATGGAACTACGACCGATTGAAATTGGAATTTCATCAGAAGTTTTATCCTATGCATCTTGTTCATCGTGATCGCAATTATATATATTTAATTTTTGGCCTTGCGAAGGAGAAAGCATCGCTCAAGCTTGGGGGAGGCTTAAGTCAATGTTATATTCATGCCCCAATCATGAGCTCTCAAGAGAAATTATTATTCAAAATTTTTATGCTCGGCTTTCTCTCAATAATCGCTCCATGCTCGATACTTCTTGTACTGGCTCTTTTATGATGAAAACTATTGAATTCAAATGGGATTTATTAGAAAGAATTAAATGCAACTCTGAAGATTGGGATCTCGACGAAGGTAAGGAGTCAGGTATAACACCTAAGTTTGATTGTGTTAAATCTTTTATGGATACCGATGTTTTCCGTGAATTTAGCACTAAATATGGACTTGACTCTGAGATAGTAGCTTCTTTCTGTGAATCCTTTGCTACTCATGTTTACCTCCCTAAGGAGAAGTGGTTTAAATATAATCCTCCCATTGAAGTAAAAGTAGTTGCACCTATTAAAGTTGAAGAAAAGACTATCACTTATAATGATCCTGTTGTTCCTACTGCTTATATTGAGAAACCACCTTCCCCTGTTAGAATAAAGTATCATGCTAAAGCTTCGACTGTGGTTCGTAAGAGTAATACTAGAACACCTACTCCCCCTGAGAAAATTAAAGTTGAACCTAGTATATCTATGGTTAAAGATCTCTTGGCCGATAATATTGATGGGCATGTTCTTTACTTCTGTGATGAAGCTGCTAGAATTTCTAGACCCGACACTAAGGGTAAACATAGACCTGTTGTTGGCATGCCTGTTATTTCTGTTAAAATAGGAGATCATTGTTATCATGGCTTGTGTGATATGGGTGCTAGTGCAAGTGCAATACCTCATTCCTTATACAAAGAAATTATGCATGATATTGCACCTGCTGAGATAGAGGAAATTGATGTTACAATTAAGCTTGCCAATAGAGACACTATTTCACCAGTTGGGATTGTTTGAGATGTTGAAGTCTTGTGTGGGAAAGTTAAATATCCTGCTGATTTTCTTGTTCTTGGTTCCCCACAAGATAACTTTTGTCCCATTATATTTGGTAGACCCTTCTTGAATACTGTTAATGATAGGATAGACTGCAAAAAGGATGTTGTTACTATTGGTTTGGGGGATATGTCTCATGAGTTTAATTTTGCTAAATTTCGTAGACAACCCCATGATAAATAATTACCTAGTAAAGATGAAATTATTGGTCATGCCTCTATTGCCGTGCCTCCTAATGATCCTTTAGAACAATATTTGCTCGACCATGAAAATGATATGTTTATGAATGAAAGAAGGGAAATAGATGAAGTATTCTTTAAACATGGACCTATTTTGAAACATAACTTGCCTGTTGAAATTCTAGGGGATCCTCCTCCACCCAAGGGTGATCCCGTGTTTGAGCTTAAACCATTACCTGATACACTTAAATATGCTTATCTTGATGAGAAAAAGATATATTCTGTTATTATTAGTGCTAAACTTTCAGAGCATGAAGAGAAGAGATTATTGAAAACTCTGAAGAAGCACCGTGCTGCTATTGGATATACTCTTGATGATCTTAAGGGCTTTAGTCCCACTCTATGCCAACACAAAATAAAGTTGGAAAAAGACGCTAAACAGGTTGTTGATCACCAACGACGGTTAAATCCTAAGATGAAAGAAGTGGTAAGAAAAGAAATACTAAAGCTTCTGGAGGCAGGTATAATTTATCCCGTTGCTGATAGTCAGTGGGTAAGTCCTGTCCATTGTGTCCCTAAGAAGGGAGGTATTACTATTGTTCCTAATGATAAAGATGAATGGATCCCACAAAGAATTGTTACAGGTTATAGAATGGTAATTGATTTACGTAAACTAAATAAAGCTACCAAAAAGGATCATTACCCCTTACCTTTTATTGATCAAATGCTAGAAAGATTATCCAAACATACACATTTTTGCTTTCTAGATGGTTATTCTGGTTTCTCTCAAATACCTGTGTCAAAAGAGGATCAAGAAAAGACCACTTTTACTTGCCCTTTCGGTACCTTTGCTTATAGACGTATGCCTTTTGGTTTATGCAATGCACTTGCTACCTTTCAAGGATGCATGATGGCTATATTCTCTGATTTTGTGAAAAGATTGTTGAGGTTTTCATGGATGATTTCTCCGTATATGGAACTTCTTTTGATGATTGCTTGAGAAACCTTGATCGAGTTTTGCAGAGATGTGAAGAAACTAATCTTGTCTTGAATTGGGAAAAGTGCCACTTTATGGTTAATGAAGGTATTGTCTTGGGGCATAAAATTTCTGAAAGAGGTATTGAAGTTGATAAAGCTAAAGTTGATGCTATTGAAAAGATGCCATGTCCCAAGGACATCAAATGTATAAGAAGTTTCCTTGGTCATGCCGGTTTTTATAGGAGGTTCATAAAGGACTTCTCAAAAATTTCTAGGCCTCTGACGAACCTCTTACAAAAAGATGTTCCTTTTGTCTTTGATGATGATTGTGTAGAAGCATTTGAAATACTTAAGAAAGCATTGATTTCTGCACCTATTATTCAGCCACCTGATTGGAATTTACCCTTTGAAATTATGTGTGATGCTAGTGATTATGATGTAGGTGTTGTTCTAGGGCAAAGAGTTGATAAGAAATTAAATGTCATCCAATATGCTAGTAAAACTCTAGACAGTGCCCAGAGAAATTATGCTACTACTAAAAAGAATTTTTAGCAGTTGTATTTGCTTGTGATAAGTTCAGACCTTATATTGTTGATTCTAAAGTAACTGTTCACACTGATCATGCTGCTATTAAATATCTTATGGAAAAGAAAGATGCTAAACCTAGACTTATTAGATGGGTTGTCCTACTACAAGAATTTGATTTGCATATTATTTATAGAAAGGGAGCTGAGAACCCCATTGCAGACAACTTGTCTAGGTTACGGAATGTTCCTTATGACCCACTACCTATTGATGATAGTTGATGAACAATTAGCTTTCATAAATGCTTCTCGTACTGCTCCATGGTATGATGATTATGCTAATTACATTGTTGCTAAATTTATACCACCTAGTTTCACATCCAACAAAAGAAAAAGTTTTTCTATGATTTAAGACATTACTTCTGGGACGACCCACACCTTTATAAAGAAGGAGTAGATGGTGTTATTAGATGTTGTATACCTGAGCATGAACAGGAACAGATCCTACGCAAGTGTCACTCCGAGGCTTATGGAGGACACCACGCTGGAGATAGAACTGCACATAAGGTATTGCAATCCGGTTTTTATTGGCCTACTCTCTTCAAAGATGCCCGTAAGTTTGTCTTGTCTTGTGATGAATGTCAAAGAATTGGTAATATTAGTAGACGTCAAGAAATGCCTATGAACTATTCACTTGTTATTGAACCATTTGATGTTTGGGGCTTTGATTATATGGGACCATTTCCTTCCTCTAATGGGTACACACATATTTTAGTTGCTGTTGATTACGTTACTAAGTCGGTAGAAGCTATTCCAACTAGTAGTGCTGATCATAACACCTCTATTAAGATGCTTAAAGAAGTTATTTTCCGAGGTTTGGAGTCCCTAGATATTTAATGACTGATGGTGGTTCACATTTTATTCATGGTGCCTTTCGTAAAATGCTTGCTAAGTATGATGTTAATCATAGAATTGCATCTCCATATCACCCGCAGTCTAGTGGTCAAGTAGAACTTAGTAATAGAGAGCTCAAATTAATTTTGCAAAAGACTGTTAATAGATCTAGAAGGAATTGGTCCAAGAAACATGATGATGCTTTATGGCCCTACAGAACTGCATATAAAAATCCTATGGGTATGTCTCCGTATAAAATGGTTTATGGAAAAGCATGTCACTTACCTCTCAAACTAGAACACAAAGCATATTGGGCCATTAAAGAGCTCAGTTATGATTTCAAACTTGCCGGTGAGAAGAGGCTTTGACATTAGCTCACTTGGTGAGTGGAGAACTCAAGCCTATGAGAATGCCAAACTGTTTAAAGAAAAAGTTAAAAGATGGCATGACTACAAAAGCGTGAGTTCAATGTAGGTGACTATGTGTTGCTATTCAACTCTTGTTTAAGATTTTTTGCAGGAAAACTTCTTTCTAAATGGGAAGGGCCTTACGTCATCGAGGAGGTCTATCATTCCGGTGCCATAAAAATCAACAACTTCGAAGGCACAAATCCGAAGGTGGTGAACGGTCAAAGAATCAAACATTATATCTCAGGTAATCCTATAAATGTTGAAACTAATGTTACTGACACCGTGACCCCAGAGGAATATATAAGGGACACCTTCCAGAACGTTTTAGACTCCGAAAAGGAATAGGTATGTGGTACGGTAAGTTAACCGACTCCAAAACAGTTCTAATGGTAATTTTTCTCCGTTTTGGAATATTTAAGAAAATAGGAAAATAAGAAGTAGTCCGAAAGGGACATGAGGCATCCACGAGGGTGGAGGGCGCGCCCCCTACCTCGTGGGTACCTCGTGTGCCCTCCGGACTCCATTTTCTTGCAGGATACTTCTTTTGGTCGGTAAAAATTTATTATATAATCTCCCGAAGGTTTTGACCACCGTCCCACGCAAATATCCTCTATTTTTGTTTCAAGCTGTTTTCTGCCAGAATTGTCAAAGGCCAGGCATCATGTCACCCCCTTCCTCCAACAATGAGGGAAACGATGCTTGGCTAATGAAGATAGAGCTGAAGACAGAAGAACCTGGGGAGATCAACAAGGATGATGGGATCAAGAAGGCCATGGAGGATCAAGCTCCGGCAGCAGAAGACGAAGACATCCTCCAACCTCATGACAATCTTCTTACCCCAACGGAGATTGAAGCTTTCAAGATGATTGAGCTCGCTCGCATAGAAAATAAGTATCTCACACGTGAAAATATTTTGTTGAAGGAGCATATTACCGCACTCAAGGGCATTATTCGCAAATTGGAGCATCTCCTACGCTCGATGTGCGACTATCCATCATCACCACCATCTTCTTCACCAGCAAAGGAGAACTGAGTATCTGGTATGGGCACTCCCCTTGGCAACTGCCAAGCTTGGGGGAGGTGCCCCGGTATCATATCACCATCACACTCCTATCTTTACCGTTTTTCTTAGTTCGATCCTTTTAGTAATATCTTGATCTAGTGGAATAAAATTTTAGGATGATTTAGCTTTGAGTTTTACTTTACGATCCTTCTATGTAATCGAGTCCGTGAGCTATATATAATAAAGATTAGTTTTGAGTCGAGGGCTTGGTTATCTTGCTATGATCTTGAGGGAATAAAAATAAAAGAAAAGAGAAAGAATAAAAAGAAATAAAGAGATCATATTGATCTTATGGAGAGTAATGACTTCACATATAAAGAGTATGATGAATAAAAGTTGTTGAGAGTTGACAATCATAGTTTTGGTCATCGTTGCAATTAATAGGAAGTAATAAAGAAAGAGAGGTTTTCACATATAAATATACTATCTTGGACATCTTTTATGATTGTGAGCACTCATTAAAATATGACATGCTAAACAGTTGATGTTGGACAAGGAAGACAACGTAATGGGCTATGTTTTCTTATATCTGAAATAAAGTATATTGTCATGGATCATCCAACATGTTGAGCTTGCCTTTCCCCCTCATGCTAACCAAATTCTTTGCACCAAGTAGAGATACTACTTGTGCTTCCAAATATCTTGAAACCCAGTTTTGCCGTGAGAGTCCACCATATCTACCTATGGATTGACTAAGATCCTTCAAGTAAGTTGTCATTGTTGCATGCAATAAAAATTGCTCTCTAAATATGTATGATTTATTAGTGTGGAGAAAATAAGCTTTATACGACCTTGTGATATGGAAGCAATAAAAGCGACAAACTGCATAATAAAGGTCCATATCACAAGTGGCAATATAAAGTGACGTTCTTTTGCATTAAGATTTCGTGCATCCAACCATAAAAGCACATGACGACCTCTGCTTCCCTCCGCGAAGGGCCTATCTTTTACTTTTGTCTTACACCTTATACAAGAGTCGTGGTGACCTTCACCTTTCCTTTTTACATTTTATCCTTCAGCAAGCACATTGTGTTGGAAAGATCCTGATATATATATCCAATTGGATGTAAGTTAGCATGAACTATTATTGTTGACATTACCCTCGACGTAAAAGGTTGGGAGCCAACACTATAAGCCCCTATCTTTCTCTGTGTCCGATTAAAACTCCATAACCATAAGTATTGCGTGAGTGTTAGCAATTGTGAAAGATTAAATGATAGTTGAGTATGTGGACTTGCTGAAAAGCTCTTATATTGACTCTTTCCTATGTTATGATAAATTGCAATTGCGTCAATGACTGAGATTATAGTTTGTTGGTTCTCAATGAAGTTTCTGATTCATACTTGACATTGTGAATAGATTATTACTTGAGCATAAGAAATAATATGACAATATATATATATATATATATGTTGCTGCTATAAGAATGATCATGATGCCCTCATGTCCGTATTTTATTTTATCGACACCTCTATCTCTAAACATGTGGACATATTTTTCGTTATTGGCTTCCGCTTGAGGACAAGCGAGGTCTAAGCTTGGGGGAGTTGATACGTCCATTTTGCATCATGCTTTTATATTGATATTTATTGCATTATGGGCTGTTATTATACGTTATGTCACAATACTTATGCCTTTTCTCTCTTATTTTACAAGGTTTACATGAAGAGGGAGAATGCCGGCAGCTGGAATTCTGGGCTGGAAAAGGAGCAAATATTAGAGACCTATTCTGCACAACTCCAAAAGTCCTGAAACTTCACGGAGGCAGTTTTTGGAATTTATAAAAAATACTGGCGAAAGAATCAACCAGAGGGGGGCCACCAACCATCCACGAGGGTGGGGGCGCGCCCTACCCCCCTGGGCGCGCCCCCCTGCCTCGTGGGCCCCCTGGCAGGCCTCCGGTGCCCATCTTCTACTATATGAAGTCTTTCACCCTGGAAAAAATCATAAGGAAGCTTTCGGGACGAAACACCGCCGCCACGAGGCGGAACCTTGGCGGAACCAATCTAGGGCTCCGGCGGAGCTGTTCTGCTAGGGAAACATCCCTCCGGGAGGGGGAAATCATCGCCATCGTCATCACCATCGATCCTCTCAGTGGGAAGGGGTCAATCTCCATCAACATCTTCACCAGCACCATCTCCTCTAAAACCCTAGTTCATCTCTTGTATCCAATCTTTGTCCCAAAACCTCAGATTGGTACCTGTGGGTTGCTAGTAGTGTTGATTACTCCTTGTAGTTGATGCTAGTTGGTTTATTTGGTGGAAGATCATATGTTCAGATCCTTTATGCATATTAATACCCCTCTGATTATGAACATGAATATGATTTGTGAGTAGTTACGTTTGTTCCTGAGGACATGGGAGAAGTCTTGCTATAAGTAGTCATGTGAATTTGGTATTCATTCGATATTTTGATGAGATGTATGTTGTCTCTCCTCTAGTGGTGTTATGTGAACGTTGACTACATGACACTTCACCATTGTTTGGGCCTAGAGGAAGGCATTGGGAAGTAATAAGTAGATGATGGGTTGCTAGAGTGACAGAAGCTTAAACCCTAGTTTGTCGTTGCTTCGTAAGGGGCTGATTTGGATCCATATGTTTCATGCTATGGTTAGGTTTACCTTAATACTTCTTTTGTAGTTGTGGATGCTTGCAATAGGGGTTAATCATAAGTGGGATTCTTGTCCAACGAAGGGCAGCAACCCAAGCACCGGTCCACCCACACACCAAATTATCAAAGTAACGAACGCGAATCATATGAGCGTGATGAAAACTAGCTTGACGATAATTCCCATGTGTCCTCGGGAGCGTTTTCCTTCATATAAGAGTTTGTCCAGGATTGTCCTTTGCTACAAAAAGGATTGGGCCATCTTGCTGCACCTTATTTACTTTCATTACTTGTTACCCGTTACAAATTACCTTATCACAAAACTATCTGTTACCGATAATTTCAGTGCTTGCAGAGAATACCTTACTGAAAACCGCTTGTCATTTCCTTTTGCTCCTCGTGGGTTCGACACTCTTACTTATCGAAAGGACTACGATAGATCCCCTATACTTGTGGGTCATCAGAGATCATGTGGAAAAGGGTGACATTGATGTTGCTCATGTTGGTACAAATATGCAACTTGCAGAAATTTTCACCAAACCATTTGATGAAGCAAGGTTTTGTAACTTAGGCGTGAACTTAGTATCTTGGAGCTTGACAACATTATGTGAAATCTAGTACCCATGCATGCATTTACTTAATGTATTGTCTTTATGTAGGCATATATTTAGGGGGAGACATTCAACTCATGAGTTCTCTCGCCCTATATGATGCACAAATAAATCAAACACTCTCAAAGTCACTATGTGATCATGGTACTTTCAATGATGGAGTTGTGGCAAATGGGCTCAAGGTTCTTATTCTTGTAGCATCATACCATAGTTACTCAAACATGGTGGCCTAGGCCACCGCCAAATAATTAGAGCAGCTTATGTAGTTTCTTGTGGGTAATCACCTCTTTTTCATATGTTCATGTTCTTTGTGCTCTATGTGCCATTTCTCTTAATCAAAACTCTATTTGTTTGTCTAGCTAAACACTATGTGAGATTCATCATATATACATATAAATTTATTTCAGTATATCCCTCTATCATTTAGTGTCATTTGACACCGGATTTCCCACATATGTCGGACGTCCCGTGACTCACCGCAATTGGTCGACCGGCTCTTCTCGGGCGTCCGGTGGCTATGCAGAATTTCTCGTCGTTCCTCAGCAGTCCTCCTAGCTCTCGGACGTCCGGGGATCTCCCGTCGTCCGTTACCTGATTCATATGGCGCACTCATCAGCTCTCAGAGGTCCAACATCTGCCGGTCGTCCGGTAAAATCCGTGAGCTATATAAAAACGGGGAAGGGGTTTGACCGGGCCGTTTCCCTAATCCTTCTCCCCTTCCCCATCCTCTTCCTCTGTCCGCCGCCGCACCACCTGGGGGGGGGGCTTCATCGCGCCGCTGCCATGGTGCCTCGCCGTCGCCCGAGTCAAGCAAAACCGTATGGATCCACCGCCGATCTGTTCAATTCTCTCCTCGATCCGGCTGGATACCTCCTCTGTTCGTCCATCTCCCCCCATCGTTTGTTCTTACGCATTGTGGTGATCCCTGTCGGTTCAATATCCGGCGTATCTCGTAGTAGGGGTCCTAAGCTAGGCGTCTGGGAGCGATGGTAACATGGACACGGGGTTTTACCCAGCTTCGGGCTCTCTTGATGAGATAATACCCTACATGATGCTTTTGATTGTATTCATATGGGTGTAGTACAGAGTACATGTATCTACCACGAGATTGTAGTAATGAATATGAGATTGTATATTGACTAGCCTGGCCTCGGCTTATATATGCACCGTAGGCCTAGGGTTTAGAGGAGTCCTTGTCTTGGGCGCCAAGTCTTGTAGAATCCTCCTTGTATGCGGCATGGGCTGTCTGAACTGGCCCAATAATGAACCGCCATGGGGGTCCTCAGCCCGATCCAGCTGGTCGGGAGACGACGTGGTGATTACCCCCTAGTCCAGGCCAACGTCAGTAGCCCCCTGAACCGATCTTCAAGTTGGGGACGCTCCTCGATTATTCCGAACTATTCTTCATCTTCCGTCGTCGGTCTTGAAAACTGGTTCAAGAAATCTTCTCATCTTCGATCTTGAGGATCGCCAAAATGCATCCGAAGAGTTCACACGTCAGGTATCCGAGGAATCCCTTTAAGTTTCCGGCCTTTATCAATGCCCTGTTATTTTTACGCCACACCACGGGTTTGAAGTTGTTCCCAGGCGGCAGTGTCCTCTTGCATCCGAGCTCCAACGCCGGACTGCATTCGAGGTATCTTTTGCAGCCTAGCACCAACGCTGGACCGCTTCCGAGCCCCAACGCCGGAATGTATCCGAGCTCCAACGTCGGACTGTATCCGAGCTCCAACGCCGGACTATGTCCAAGCTCCAACGCCGGACTATGTCCGAGGTGTCATAGCTCACCTTGGTTCAAAAAAGTGTTAGTCGAGCCTAATGCCGGAAATGCCCTCTAAGGAGCCAGCCACTTGCATCCGAGCTATATGCCGAACTGCTTCCGAGGTGGCTCAGCACCTCGGTCATGGGCTGATTGTTTGCGGATTTTATTTCCGATGCGTATAAATTTATTTGCTGACGAGATGTATTGCCAGTAGCCCTCAATGTGTCTATCGGCCTAAAATCCGAGATGCACCTGAAGGAAAACATAAAACTGCTGATCTTGGTAGCCCCAGAGACTCAGGTTGTGAAATCGGCCCGAGGATCAACTCCTAGCTTGGTGGCATACATAGGAATAGAAACGCAGTGTAATATATTACAGGTAATAGTGATCGGTGGATGGGCCCCTGAGAGAGGGTCGTGAGAAGTCGCCGCGATATATCAGCTTGATGCCGGATAATTCCCATATGGTACTTATTATCGTCCGAAGACATACTTGTCATAGTTCGGTTATGCCAAACACTGAGCACTTTGAATTTTGTGCATTGAATAGGCAATGCAGTAGCCCCCGAGCCACTGGTCGGGTGGCAACACCAGATCAGGGGATCGATGTGCCCCTTTAATATTTGTAAATAATGAGCGCAAAGCCCAGTAGCCCCCGAGCCTTAATGTGGGCACGGGTGGCCGAATTAAGGATCGAAGTCCGTTTGACAGAAATTTTTGTTGTGTTTAACACAAACTTCTCGAAAAGAGAATAAGGATCTCTTAAAAAAGCTAAGAGCTGGTCGAAATCCGAGCTCGCCAAGGTAGTCCCCAAGGGGTTTCAAAGATGGAATGCAGTAAATGGATTTTACTCGCAATTTTTATGTGTAATGATTCTATGTATCCAAGTACTTTACATCATTAGTGCTCAGATCCGCATTGTACAGAACTTTGTTGACCGACCATCGGCTTCAACCTCCTCGGCCAGTAGCTGGGGAGTGTTTGTCCTACTTTATAAAGCCTTTACAAGGGCAAAGTTTTACGGCAAATAAGGCAATCCGGTCATACGGTTTTATAAACAAAGGTACGCAGAGAGATATGTTATATTACTGTTTAATGTAAGAAACATCTTCCAAAGAAAATAGTGTTGGGGATCGTAGCAGAATTTTAAAATTTCCTACGCATCACCAAGATCCATCTATGGAGTTTACTAGCAACGAGGGGAAAGGAGTGCATCTACATACCCTTGTAGATCGCGCGCGGAAGCGTTCAAGTGAACGGGGATGATGGAGTCGTACTCGTCGTGATCCAAATCACCGATGACCGAGCGCCGAACGGACGGCACCTCCGCATTCAACACACATACGGAGCAGCGACGTCTCCTCCTTCTTGATCCAGCAAGGGGGAAGGAGAGGTTGATGGAGATCCAGCAGCACGACGGCGTGGTGGTGGAAGTAGCGGGGATCCCGGCAGGGCTTCGCCAAGCGCAGGCGGGAGGGAGAGGTGTTGCAGGGGGAGAGGGAGGCGCCAGGGGCTGTGGTGCTGCTGCCCTCCCTCCCCCACTATTTATAGGGGTCCTTGGGGGGCGTCCACCCTGGAGATCCCATCTGAGGGGGGGCGGCGGCCAAGGGGGTGGCTTGCCCCCCAAGGCAAGTGGGGCGCCCCCCACCCGTAGGGTTTCCAACCCTAGGCGCAGGGGGAGGCCCAAGGGGGGCGCCCCAGCCTACTAAGGGCTGGTTCCCTTCCCACTTCAGCCCATGGGGCCCTCCGGGATAGGTGGCCCCACCCGGTGGAGTACAATACCGATAACCCCCGAAACTTTCCCGGTGGCCGAAACTGGACTTCCTATATATAATTCTTCACCTCCGGACCATTTCGGAACTCCTCGTGATGTCCGGGATCTCATCCGGGACTCCGAACAACTTTCGGGTTTCCGCATACTAATATCTCTACAACCCTAGCGTCACCGAACCTTAAGTGTGTAGACCCTACGGGTTCGGGAGACATGCAGACATGACCGAGACGCCTCTCCGATTAATAACCAACAGCGGGATCTGGATACCCATGTTGGCTCCCACATGTTCCACGATGATCTCATCGGATGAACCACGATGTCGAGGATTCAATCAATCTCGTATACAATTCCCTTTGTCAATCGGTATGTTACTTGCCCGAGATTCGATCGTCGGTATCCCAATACCTTGTTCAATCTCGTTACCGGCAAGTCTCTTGACTCGTACCGCAATGCATGATCCCGTGGCTAACTCCTTAGTCACATCGAGCTCATTATGATGATGCATTACCGAGTGGGCCCAGAGATACCTCTCCGTCATACGGAGTGACAAATCCCAGTCTCGATCCGTACCAACCCAACAGACACTTTCGGAGATACCCGTAGTGCACCTTTATAGTCACCCAGTTACGTTGTGACGTTTGGCACACCCAAAGCATTCCTACGGCATCCGGGAGTTGCACGATCTCATGGTCTAAGGAAATGATACTTGACATTGGAAAAGCTCTAGCAAACGAACTACACGATCTTTTGTGCTATGCTTAGGATTGGGTCTTGTCCATCATATCATTCTCCTAATGATGTGATCTCGTTATCAATGACATCCAATGTCCATAGTCAGGAAACCATGACTATCTGTTGATCAACGAGCTAGTCAACTAGAGGCTTACTAGGGACATGTTGTGGTCTATGTATTCACACATGTATTACAATTTCCGGATAACACAATTATAGCATGAACAATAGACAATTATCATGAACAAGGAAATATAATAATAACCATTTATTATTGCCTCTAGGGCATATTTCCAACAGTCTCCCACTTGCACTAGAGTCAATAATCTAGTTACATTGTGATGAATCGAACACCCATAGAGTTCTGGTGTTGATCATGTTTTGCTCTACGGAGAGGTTTAGTCAACGGGTCTGCTACATTCAGGTCCGTATGTACTTTACAAATATCTATGTCTCCATTTTGAACACTTCCACGAATGGAGTTGAAGCGACGCTTGATATGCCTGGTCTTCCTGTGAAACCTGGGCTCCTTGGCAAGGGCAATAGCTCCAGTGTTGTCACAGAAGAGAGTCATCGGGCCCGACGCATTGGGAATCACCCCTAGGTCAGTAATGAACTCCTTCATCCAGATTGCTTCTTGCGCTGCCTCTGAGGCTGCCATGTACTCCGCTTCACATGTAGATCCCGGCACGACGCTTTGCTTGCAACTGCACCAGCTTACTGCCCCTCCATTCAAAATATACACGTATCCGGTTTGTGACTTTGAGTCATCCAGATCTGTGTCGAAGCTAGCGTCGACGTAACCCTTTACGACGAGCTCTTCGTCACCTCCATAAACGAGAAACATATCCTTAGTCCTCTTCAGGTACTTCAGGATATTCTTGACCGTTGTCCAGTGTTCCATGCCGGGATTACTTTGGTACCTTCCTACCAAACTTATGGCAAGGTTTACATCAGGTCTGGTACACAGCATGGCATACATAATAGACCCTATGGCCGAGGCATAGGGGATGACACTCATCTTTTATCTATCTTCTGCCGTGGTCGGGCATTGAGCCGTGCTCAATTGCACACCTTGCAATACAGGCAAGAACTCCTTCTTGGACTGATCCATATTGAACTTCTTCAATATCTTGTCAAGGTACGTACTCTGTGAAAGACCAATGAGGCGTCTTGATCTATCTCTATAGATCTTGATGCCTAATATATAAGCAGCTTCTCCAAGGTCCTTCATTGAAAAACACTTATTCAAATAGGCCTTTATACTTTCCAAGAATTCTATATCATTTCCCATCAATAGTATGTCATCCACATATAATAAGAGAAATGCTATAGAGCTCCCACTCACTTTCTTGTAAACACAGGCTTCTCCATAAGTCTGTGTAAACCCAAACGCTTTGATCATTTCATCAAATCGAATGTTCCAACTCCGAGATGCTTGCACCAGCCCATAGATGGAGCGCTGGAGCTTGCATACCTTGTTAGCATTCTTAGGATCGACAAAACCTTCCGGCTGCATCATATACAATTCTTCCTTAAGAAAGCCGTTAAGGAATGCCGTTTTGACGTCCATTTGCCATATCTCATAATCATAGAATGCGACAATTGCTAACATGATTCGGACGGACTTCAGCTTCGCTACGGGTGAGAAAGTCTCATCGTAGTCAACCCCTTGAACTTGTCGATAACCCTCAGCGACAAGTCGAGCCTTATAGATGGTCACGTTACCATCCGCGTCTGTCTTCTTCTTAAAGATCCATTTATTTTCTATGGCTCGCCGATCATCGGGCAAGTCAGTCAAAGTCCATACTTCGTTTTCATACATGGATCCTATCTCGGATTTCATGGCTTCTAGCCATTTGTCGGAATCCGGGCCCGCCATCGCTTCTTCATAGTTCGAAGGTTCACCGTTGTCTAACAACATGATTTCCAGGACAGGGTTGCCGTACCACTCTGGTGCAGAACGTGTCCTTGTGGACCTACGAAGTTCAGCAGTAACTTGTTCCGAAGCTTCATGATCATCATCATTAACTTCCTCCCCAGTCGATGTAGGCACCACAGGAACATCTTCCCGCGCTGTGCTACTTTCCGGTTCGGAAGGGGTGACTATCACCTCATCAAGTTCCACTTTGCTCCCACTCACTTCTTTCGAGAGAAACTCTTTCTCCAGAAAGGACCCATTCTTGGCAACAAAGATCTTGCCTTCAGATCTGAGGTAGAAGGTATACCCAATGGTTTCCTTAGGGTATCCTATGAAGATGCATTTTTCCGACTTGGGTTCGAGCTTTTCAGGTTGAAGTTTCTTTACATAAGCATCGCATCCCCAAACTTTTAGAAACGACAGCTTAGGTTTCTTCCCAAACCATAATTCATACGGTGTCGTCTCAACGGATTTCGACGGAGCCCTATTTAAAGTGAATGCGGCAGTCTCTAAAGCATAGCCCCAAAATGAGAGCGGTAGATCGGTTAGAGACATCATAGATCGCACCATATCCAATAGAGTGCGATTACGACGTTCGGACACACCGTTTCGCTGAGGTGTTCCAGGCGGCGTGAGTTGTGAAACGATTCCACATTTCCTCAAGTGCGTACCAAATTCGTGACTTAAATATTCTCCACCACGATCTGATCGTAAGAACTTTATTTTCCTGTCACGTTGATTCTCAACCTCACTCTGAAATTCCTTGAACTTTTCAAAGGTTTCAGACTTGTGTTTCATTAGGTAGACATACCCATATCTACTTAAGTCATCAGTGAGAGTGAGAACATAACGATATCCTCCGCGAGCCTCAACACTCATTGGACCGCACACATCAGTATGTATGATTTCCAATAAGTTGGTTGCTCGCTCCATTGTTTCGGAGAACGGAGTCTTGGTCATCTTACCCATGAGGCATGGTTCGCACGTGTCAAATGATTCATAATCAAGAGACTCCAAAAGTCCATCTGCATGGAGCTTCTTCATGCGTTTGACACCAATGTGACCAAGGCGGCAGTGCCACAAGTATGTGGGACTATCGTTATCAACTTTACATCTTTTGGTATTCACACTTTCCTGGGGATCTAGAGTATGATTTGGTGGATGATTTTATTTACCCGTTAGGAATTGGCTGTGTGGTCTTTGCGGATATGGAGAGTCAGGATGCTGCAATTAGGGAGGGACCTCATGCTCTGTCTGAGGATTCTACTTTTTCTACCTCATGATGAAGGTCTCAATATGCGCATGCCTGCTTTTGAATATGAGGTTTGGGTTATGTTTCTAGCTTTCCCTATGGATTACCAGACTGAGCACTATATTCATAAGGCCGTTTCTAATTTTGGAAAGCTCCTTGTGTGGCCACGTCCGGGTTTCAACAAAGCTAGAGTTCTGGTTAAATGTCATATCAAAGATGTGGCTGAAGTGCCACACAGTCTGTTGGTTACCAGGGTTGGTTTGCTGCCAGGGCTTGCTCGATCCTGGTCTGTACCAGTGTATGTTCTGAATGGCAGGAATACTATTCCCAGTTTAGTTGGCAATGAAGATGCTCCTCCGCTTCTGAATGCATCACCCCACCCTTATGAGCTTCCCTACTACACCCTCATGCAGCAAGCAAGAGTTGATGAGATGGCTGCCCAAGAGGCTCTGAATGAAGTGGCATGGCACGCCCCAGAACCGGCCCAGGTGCAATTTCAGGATAATGGTTGGCCTATGTGGCATGTGGTTCCTCCGCCATACGCAGGGTTCAGTTTCAGAACGTTCTTCCAGTATGATGGACCGTCTCTGATGGATGGTGTGGATCCTGAAATCAATGTCCAGGACAACCTGTCGGATGTTTGGTCTTCTGACTTAGAGTTTCAAGCGGTGGAAGCATTGGCGAATGGTTTTGTGCTTGGGAATCCTACTGCACGACTTGCGTTCGTCAGAGCTGGAGGAAATTCAGCTAGTTTCTTTGTGATTGTCGATCATGATCTATTGCTCTGGATGGGAGGGATGCTCAAACGCATATATACGCCAGCCCTAACCTTTCAGACATCTGAGGCTGTTATGTTTCCCCTCAATCCTTTCAAGTTTATACAGAACCAGTTGAATGTTGCTGTGTCTACCTGGCTGGAGGGCATAGTCCCAGAGCGTGATGTTCTGACAGAGGTGTTCAGTTCAATCTTTCAAATGGGGGCTGCCATCATCCCGTCATCTTGGCTGCAGGAGGCCGCTGAATGCAGGTTTTCAGCGTTTGACACTGCTTGGGGGAGGGCCGCTCGTTCTCCTGGTCTTAAGGAGATTTCAAGACTTGCCCCCCAAGTTGCCGAGTTACATCCAGTGACCTTGTCTGTTCAAGAGTCGGCTCTTCAGGTGATTGCCTCTACTTCTCTTTATAATGCCTCCCAGCCCCGCAATGTGCTTGTGCCTCTTGACACAACCACTGTTAGAAGAAGTACTCGTTCTACTAAGTATGATGGTTTCAAGATCAATCACGTCTCTGACATCAAACGCTCTAAGTCACGGGTGAAACCACGCGAAACTTCTTTTATCACAGCTGTTTCTTTGGCTGCTGCCCCCGTGCAGGTTCGGTCTGATGACTGTCCCCCTCGTATGACGATTGAAGATCTTCAACAGATGGGCAAACGCTGCGGGATTGCGCAGGATGCTCTTTCCCCCGAGAAGCTGCTGGATGATCAGCGCTCGTCCACGAGAGCTGGAGACTGAACTTTTGCTGGTTCATGAATAAGTCGTGGAATGTTTTGTCGTGGAACATCAGGGGCATCAACTCCGATGCTAAAACTTTGGCTCTCAGAAATGCTATCGATACTAGTGGTTGCTCTGTGATATGTATCCAGGAAACAAAGCGTGACTCTTTTGATCTGGCGTTTATTAAAACTTTCTGCCCTAAGCGGTTTGATAAATTTGTGTTTGCCCCATCTGTGGGTGCCTCGGGTGGTCTTATTATTATCTGGAATAGCTCCGTGTTTGTGGGCACACCTTGGTACGTTGATTCGTTTGCTGTGGGTGTCTCTTTTGTTGCTACACAGTCCAGTGACTCGTGGAAATTGATCAATGTCTACGGCCCATGTTCTGGTCAGCGTCGGGTGGATTTTACTAATTGGTTATTTAACCTACATATACCTGATGATGAGAACTAGTTGATCCTCGATGATTTCAATTTTATTCGTTCCACGAATAACAGAAACAAACCTGGGGGTGACGCTGCGGACATGTTGCTTTTTAATGAAATCATTAGAGCGCAGTCTCTGATGGAGTTACCTATGAAGGGCCGAACATATACCTGGATTAATATGCAAGACGACCCCTTACTTGAACAGCTTGACTGGTTCTTTTCGTCCTCTTGCTGGACCACCTCGTTTCCAAATACAATGGTCTTGCCATTAGGAAAACCGGTGTCTGATCATATTCCCTGTGTGGTTACAATTGAGTCCTCTATCCCCAAGTCCAAACTCTTCCGATTTGAGAACTTTTGGATTAACCATTCCGGGTTTATGGAGGTGGTGGCCGCCTCCTGGTCCAAGGCATGCCATGCCCCGAATGCTGCCGCCTGCATTTGTAAAAAACTGAAAACTCTGAGGTATGATCTCAAGAGATGGAGCAGGGATATCTCAAAGCTGAAAATCATAATTCAAAACTGTAATGAATCTTTAGCTACGATGGATAATCTCGAGGACAAAAGACCTCTATTTATCCAGGAATCAAACTTCCGGAAATTTTTGAAATCTCACTTGCAGACATTGTTACAGTTTTAGAATGAATACTGGAGGAAAAGATGCACGATCAGATACTTCAGATTTGCGGATGAAAATACCAAACTCTTTCAATCCCTGGCCACGGAGAGATACAGACATAACTCTATCGCCATGCTTCGGGATGGCGATGTGGAAATGCATGACCATGTTGTCAAGGAAGGGGTGTTGTTCAAAACCTATAAGGAACGGTTGGGTTCTTCTAAACCCACTCACATGCGTTTTGATCTTTCCAGAATCATCCGTCGGATTGAGGGACTGGAGCACTTGTCGGCACTTTTTTCCAATGAAGAGATTGACACTGTTATTAAGGAAATGCCGAGTGATCAGGCTCCGGGTCCTGATGGTTTTAATGGTTGCTACCTTAAGAGCTGCTGGCCGATCATCAAGTCGGACTTCTATGAGTTGTGCCATGCATTTCATGCCGGAGGGCTAGATATAACCAGTATTAGTGAGGGGTATATCACATTGATCACAAAGAACTCTTCTCCAGAAACTGCAAATGATTATAGACCAATTACTTTACTGAATTGTTGTCTGAAAATCATCACTAAGATCTTGGCAAATCGGCTACAGAAAGTCATCCTCAAGATCATACACAGAAATCAGTACGGTTTTCTCAAAGGGAGGACTATCCAGGATTGCCTAGCGTGGTCGTTTGAATACATCCATCAATGCCATACCTCAGCGAGGGAAAACATCCTCCTCAAACTAGACTTTGCCAAGGCGTTTGACACTATTGAGCACGCCCCCATGATGGAAATTATGAAACACATGGGTTTTGATGACAAATGGCTTGGATGGATGAACACGATCTTTGGCTCGGGGGTTTCTTACTCCTTAATGGAGTCCCTGGTCGAAAATTCAACTGTAAGTGTGGAGTGCGCCAGGGGGACCCTCTCTCACCGTTGATCTTTGTCCTTGCGGCTGATCTCCTCCAAGCAGCAGTTAACAATGCTTTTACTCGAGGGCTGTTTGATCTTCCTCTCCCTCGTGATAGGGCAGGTGACTTCCCGGTTGTCCAATATGCTGACGACACGATTTTAGTTATGCAGGCATGTCCCGTGCAGGCTGCCCGTATGAAAGCTATCCTAGAAGATTATGCTACTTCCATTGGGCGGAAGATCAATTTTCAGAAATCAACTCTCATACCCATTAACATTGATCACCGACGTGCTTGTGAACTGGCTGGGGTTTTTGGTTGCTCTGTTGGTTCCATGCCCTTCACATACCTCGGCCTGCCAATGGGCACGACGAGGCCCAGTGTCCTTGATCTTATGCCGCTGGTTCATGCAGTTGAGCGGAAGACATCCACTGCGCTGTCACTGATGTCATCCGGGGCTAAACTGACCTTGGTCAATTCAGTTGTGACTTCGATGCTGATATATGCAATGTGCACAATCAAGATACACCCAAAGGTGATTGAACATCTGGACAAGCTGCGTAGATATTGCCTGTGGGCTAAAAACTCTGACGACGGGGTCAAAAATAACTCTCTTGCGGCCTGGGAACTTGTCTGCCGCCCAAAGCGCTGCGGAGGCCTTGGTGTTATTGATCTTAAAACACAGAATGCAGCCCTCCTCCTAAAATATCTTTTCAAATTCTATAATCATGAAGATGTTCCCTGGGTGGAGCTTGTTTGGGATGCCTACTACAGAAACAAGATACCGCATGCATCTGAGGCGGTGGGCTTTTTCTGGTGGAAAGATGTGATGCAACTCAGTGGGATCTTCCGAGGGATCACTAAAGTCACCCCCGGGGATGGCTCTAGTGCTCTGTTCTGGAAAGATGTTTGGTTTGATAATACTCAAGATTCCCCATTAATGGATATATACCCACGAGCCTTTTCATTTTGTTTGAATGAGGACGACTCCATTGCTAAGGTTCTTATTGCAACTGACCCATCCACGATTTTTAGTCTACCTCTCTCGACCCAGGCGAGAGAGGAAATCAAAGAGATCCAGGAGGGGTTGCTGCAAAATCGGCTGGCCGCCAATAGCTGTGATGTCTGGGAATGCTTGCTCGGGCGTTTTTCGTCCAAGAAGTTCTATAACCACTGCTACAAACAGGTTGTGGCAGATGAGGCTTTTGGATGGTTCTGGAAAGCTAAAAGCCCGATCAAATTCAAGATGTTTGGGTGGCTACTCCTAGTTGACCGTCTGAATACCAGGAATATGCTCAAACGCAGACATTTTGTTGTTGTGGGGGGCAACTATGCATGCATGTTCTGTCAAAACCCTCCTGAGGAAACGGTGGAACATCTGTTCTTCAATTGCCCCTTTAGTCAACGCTGCTGGGATGTAGTTGGAATGACATGGCCGATAGCTGACAACAGACTGGCTCTTCTGCATGGAGGTAGGGGCAATTGAAGACAACCTCTCTTCATGGATATCTTTCTCTTGGCTGCTTGGAGTCTTTGGATGGAGAGAAACAATCAACACTTTAGAGGGATTCAGCACTCCTATGGAGCTTGGCTAGCTAGATTCAAGCATCTCTTGGAGCTGCTAACACATAACTGCCGGGAGGAACTTCATCCCTTCCTGTCTAATTACATTGTAAACTTGGGTCACTAAGACCGTGGATAGCTAGCATGGCCGGGGGGGCACAAAAACCCTTTGTAACACATGTGTAATTGTTCCTTTGTGAGTAATACGAAGTCAGTGGGAGCCTCTCCGACTGTCGAGATTCATTAAGAATAAACCATTGACCAGCGGGGCATGACCATAAAACATATCTCTCATATAAATAGAACAACCATTATTCTCGGATTTAAATGAGTAGCCATCTCGAATTAAACGAGATCCAGATACAATGTTCATGCTCAAAGCTGGCACTAAATAACAATTATTGAGGTTTAAAACTAATCCCGTAGGTAAATGCAGAGGTAGCATGCCGACAGCGATCACATCGACCTTGGAACCATTCCCGACGCGCATCGTCACCTCGTCCTTCGCCAGTCTCCGCTTATTCCGCAGCTCCTGTTTTGAGTTACAAATATGAGCAACCGCACCGGTATCAAATACCCAGGAGCTACTACGAGTACTGGTAAGGTACACATCAATTACATGTATATCACATATACCTTTGGTGTTGCCGGCCTTCTTGTCCGCTAAGTATTTGGGGCAGTTCCGCTTCCAGTGACCACTTCCCTTGCAATAAAAGCACTCAGTCTCAGGCTTGGGTCCATTCTTTGGCTTCTTCCCGGCAACTGACTTACCGGGCGCGGCAACTCCCTTGCCGTCCTTCTTGAAGTTCTTCTTACCCTTGCCTTTCTTGAACTTAGTGGTTTTATTCACCATCAACACTTGATGTTCCTTTCTGATCTCCACCTCCGCTGATTTCAGCATCGAATATACCTCAGGAATGGTCTTTTCCATCCCCAGCATATTGAAGTTCATCACAAAGCTCTTGTAGCTCGGTGGAAGCGACTGAAGGATTCTGTCAATGACCGCGTCATCCGGGAGATTAACTCCCAGCTGAGACAAGCGGTTGTGTAACTCAGACATTCTGAGTATGTGCTCACTAACAGAACTATTTTCCTCCATTTTACAGCTGAAGAACTTGTCGGAGACTTCATATCTCTCGACCCGGGCATGAGCTTGGAAAACCATTTTCAGCTCTTCGAACATCTCATATGCTCCATGTTTCTCAAAACGCTTTTGGAGCCCCGGTTCTAAGTTGTAAAGCATGCCGCACTGAACGAGGGAGTAATCATCAGCACGTGATTGCCAAGCGTTCATAACGTCTTGGTTCTCTGGGATGGGTGCTTCACCTAGCGGTGCTTCTAGGACATAATCTTTCTTGGCAGCTATGAGGATGATCCTCAGGTTCCGGACCCAGTCCGTATAGTTGCTGCTATCATCTTTCAGCTTGGTTTTCTCTAGGAACGCGTTGAAGTTGAGGACAACGTGGGCCATTTGATCTACAAGACATATTGTAAAGATTTTAGACTAAGTTCATGATAATTAAGTTCATCTAATCAAATTATTCAATGAACTCCCACTCAGATAGACATCCCTCTAGTCATCTAAGTGAAACATGATCCGAGTTAACTAGGCCGTGTCCGATCATCACGTGAGACGGACTAGTCAAGATCGGTGAACATCTCCATGTTGATCGTATCTTCTATACGACTCATGCTCGACCTTTCGGTCTTCCGTGTTCCGAGGCCATGTCTGTACATTCTAGGCTCGTCAAGTCAACCTAAGTGTATTGCGTGTGTTCCGAGGCCATGTCTGTACATGCTAGGCTCGTCAACACCCGTTGTATGCGAACGTTAGAATCTATCACACCCGATCATCACGTGGTGCTTCAAAACAACGAACCTTCGCAACGGTGCACAGTTAGGGGGAACACTTTCTTGAAATTATTATAAGGGATCATCTTACTTACTACCGTCGTTCTAAGAAAATAAGATGCAAAACATGATAAACATCACATGTAATCAAATAGTGACATGATATGGCCAATATCATTTTGCTCCTTTCATCTCCATCTTCGGGGCGCCATGATCATTTTTGTCACCGGCATGACACCATGATCTCCATCATCGTGTCTTCATGAAGTTCTCACGCCAACGATTACTTCTACTTCTATGGCTAACGCATTTAGCAATAAAGTAAAGTAATTTACATGGCGTTATTCAATGACACGCAGGTCATACAAAAAATAAAGACAACTCCTATGGCTCCTGCCGATTGTTATACTCATCGACATGCAAGTCGTGATTCCTATTACAAGAATATGATCAATCTCATACATCACATATATCATTCATCACATCTTCTGGCCATATCACATCACAAGGCACATGCTGCAAAAACAAGTTAGACGTCCTCTAATTGTTGTTGCAAGTTTTTACGTGGCTTCTATAGGTTTCTAGCAAGAACGTTTCTTACCTACATCAAACCACAACGTGATATGCCAATTTCTATTTACCCTTCATAAGGACCCTTTTCATCGAATCCGTTCCGACTAAAGTGGGAGAGACAGACACCCGCTAGCCACCTTATGCAACTAGTGCATGTCAGTCGGTGGAACCTGTCTCACGTAAGCGTACGTGTAAGGTCGGTCCGGGCCGCTTCATCCCACAATACCGCCGAAACAAGATAAGACTAGTAGTGGCAAGAAAAATTGACAACATCTACGCCCACAACTGCTTTGTGTTCTTCTCGTGCATAGTAACTACGGATAGGCCTGGCTCTGATACCACTGTTGGGGATCGTAGCAGAATTTTAAAATTTCCTATGCATCACCAAGATCCATCTATGGAGTTTACTAGCAACGAGGGGAAAGGAGTGCATCTACATACCCTTGTAGATCGCGCGCGGAAGCGTTCAAGTGAACGGGGATGATGGAGTCGTACTCGTCGTGATCCAAATCACCGATGACCGAGCGCCGAACGGACGGCACCTCCGCGTTCAACACACGTACGGAGCAGCGACGTCTCCTCCGTCTTGATCCAGCAAGGGGGAAGGAGAGGTTGATGGAGATCCAGCAGCACGACGGCGTGGTGGTGGAAGTAGCGGTGATCCCGGCAGGGCTTCGCCAAGCGCAAGCGGGAGGGAGAGGTGTTGCAGGGGGAGAGGGAGGCGCCAGGGGCTGTGGTGCTGCTGCCCTCCCTCCCCCCACTATTTATAGGGGTCCTGGGGGGGTGGCGCCGGCCACCCTGGAGATCCCATCTGAGGGGGGGTGGCGGCCAAGGGGGTGGCTTGCCCCCCAAGGCAAGTGGGGCGCCCCCCACCCGTAGGGTTTCCAACCCTAGGCGGAGGGGGAGGCCCAAGGGGGGGCGCCCCAGCCCACTAAGGGCTGGTTCCCTTCCCACTGCAGCCCATGGGGCCCTCCGGGATAGGTGGCCCCACCCGGTGGACCCCCGGGACCCTTCCGGTGGTCCCGGTACAATACCGATAACCCCCGAAACTTTCCCGGTGGCCGAAACTGGACTTCCTATATATAATTCTTCACCTCCGGACCATTTCGGAACTCCTCGTGATGTCCGGGATCTCATCCGGGACTCCGAACAACTTTCGGGTTTCCGCATACTAATATCTCTACAACCCTAGCGTCACCGAACCTTAAGTGTGTAGACCCTACGGGTTCGGACCCGTAGGGAGACATGCAGACATGACCGAGACGCCTCTCCGGTCAATAACCAACAGCGGGATCTGGATACCCATGTTGGCTCCCACATGTTCCATGATGATCTCATCGGATGAACCACGATGTCGAGGATTCAATCAATCCCGTATACAATTCCCTTTGTCAATCGGTATGTTACTTGCCCGAGATTCGATCGTCGGTATCCCAATACCTTGTTCAATCTCGTTACCGGCAAGTCTCTTTACTCGTACCGCAATGCATGATCCCGAGGCTAACTCCTTAGTCACATTGAGCTCATTATGATGATGCATTACCGAGTGGGCCCAGAGATACCTCTCCGTCATACGGAGTGACAAATCCCAGTCTCAATCCGTGCCAACCCAACAGACACTTTCGGAGATACCCGTAGTGCACCTTTATAGTCACCCAGTTACGTTGTGACGTTTGGCACACCCAAAGCATTCCTACGGCATCCGGGAGTTGCACGATCTCATGGTCTAAGGAAATGATACTTGACATTGGAAAAGCTCTAGCAAACGAACTACACGATCTTTTGTGCTATGCTTAGGATTGGGTCTTGTCCGTCACATCATTCTCCTAATGATGTGATCTCGTTATCAATGACATCCAATGTCCATAGTCAGGAAACCATGACTATCTGTTGATCAACAAGCTAGTCAACTAGAGGATTACTAGGGACATATTGTGGTCTATGTATTCACACATGTATTACGATTTCCGGATAACACAATTATAGCATGAACAATAGACAATTATCATGAACAAGGAAATATAATAATAACCATTTATTATTGCCTCTAGGGCATATTTCCAACAAATAGTACCGCTATCGGTTCCTTTCCTTGGGTCATCATGCTGATCATGATCATGAAACCTCAACTTCGATCAATGTGGGAGGAAAATGGAGGGTTTAGTTTGGGGAAATTTCCCGGACTATGTGGTTTATAGCGAACCAAAATTTTCACTTCCGTCGTTGCCGACCAATGTGATACTTTAAGATTGCTAGCTTTCGGCTTCACCCAGTCTGAGGTACTTACTCGGATGACCCGGTAGTAACAATCACAGAGGTGCTCCCTTTACCACCTAGCCGAACAATCGGGAACGTAGGGGTAAGCACAGGAGCCAGGCAACCCAGCTTGGCCAAAATCTTAAGTCAAATTGATGCATATTTATGGCTTTATAACGATGATTGCGGAAGGAGGCCCTCGTATATTAAATACAAATGCCGATGATATGTTTATTTTGACTCCGTTGTGACCGTTTATCAGTTGAAAGTGGCCCATCGTCGGCTTCCACCCCTCGCAGATGCTACGCAGGTGCTTCCGCAATAACCAAACAACTCTTAGCCGACGTCTCGGTACCCGAAGGCGGTTGTGTTAGGGGAAATGAGGCAATCAGATATGCGGGCTTTATAAATTTCACTTAGTCATAGGAGCTTAAAGTTGGGAGGCATGTTAGTAGCCCCCGGTTAGTGTTCGTCGACAGCCGAGGTAAAGCCATAAACACTTCGGCCAATGTTATGAACGGCCCATTATTTAACACAGGGTGACCTCTATCGATCATATAGTCGTCAGATCGCTGACTAGTTTACGCTTATTGTGCCAGTCAGTTTTCGGCTTTCTCCACTGAGGTGCTTAACCATTCGAGCTGGAAGCACAATCGCAATGGTTCTCCCTTGCGCACCTAGCCAAACAAAGCGGAACATAGGAGGCAAGCACAGGAGCCGGGCAACCCAACTATTGACCGAAGACACAATTCCAAACCGATGCATATATAGCAATATCCGAGAATGTTTTTGCCGAATCTCTAAAGGTGTCTGGCGTTGCACTGCGAGACTTATGCTGGAAACACACAAATAGTTTAAAAGTGCCATAGGCTTGGAAAACCAAAAAAACTTCAGTAAAAACTGAACGTCCGAACAAGATCAAGTGTTCGGTGCCAAATCGAAAATTGGTCTTAAAGAAAGGTGCTTCTGTGGTGCTTTAACATGACACATCCTATCTCAAGACTTCAAGCGGGTCAGCCTATGGCTTCAACCTCCTATCCCGAAGGCGGAGTACTTCTCATTAGGCCAGTTTAGCCAATTAAACTCTAGCGGCTTTGAGGAAGAAATTAGGCTCCTCGGCTATTGACCACACACTCGCGTCGAAAAAAGGAGTGATAGAAAAAGGCTTTGCAACGACTAAGAAGAAGAACACTTATAAAATGGGTCGTATTAATTTAAGAGCCCCCATGTGACTTGGGGAAAAGAGTTTATGTATAATGATTGTATGTACCGAAGTACTTATATCATATCTGTGTTCACCCAAACTTTAAATGCGTCTTAACCGACCGTCGGCTTCTCCCTCTTCGGTCAAGGGCCGAAAAGTGTTATGTACCCCACCTGTCAAGAATATCGATGGTGTTTCTGATAACCAGGAAATCAGGCCATAAGGCTGTAACAGACAAAGCGCGCTCAAGGAACTTATGCTATATTACTGACGAAGTGTAAGAAGCATCTTCGAAGAAAATAGTACCTCCATCGATACCTTTCTTCGGTTGCTCATTGTTACTATGAGACTTGTGCAATAGATTTTTTTGTATTCATGAGTTCCGTTGTGTGCCGACCATGATTGAAAACAATAAGAGCGCCAGCTTTCGGCTTCACCCAGTCTGAGGTCCGAGTTTGGATGACCCGATCGTGGCAATCGCAGAGGTGCTCCCTTTACTCCCTAGCCGAACAATCGGGAACGTAGGGGTAAACACATGAGCAAGGCAACCCAGCTTGCGAAACACTTAAGTCAACATGGTGCATATTGTGGCGTAATACACGAACAAGGAACGAAGCCATACAAGTATAATCATATGCAAAAGGAAAAGCTTCATAAAGGAAGCCGCCAAGTAGACGGGGTATTTGAATTTGTGTGTCATAAACAAAGTTTTGACAAGGAATCTTTTCATAAACAACTTTTTGCGAAAAAAGTATAATGCTTGGTCAAACCGAACAAAATTTAAAACTGAAAGTTTTTGAGCATGAAAGCGACTTAGCTGGTTAATGTGTTCGGCATTGATGACGCGGTCCGAGCTTGATGTGGGACAAGGTTCCATTCCCCAAGCCGGTCCCGATCGAGGTGGCCGAGCGACGAGCTCGGCACTCCGAAGTGGCGACATAGCACGGCCAATGCAGGCTCGCAGTGTGACGCTAAAGTCCCCGCCGTGGGTTAATGAAGTGATGACGAAGCCCTCGGTCCAGGCGAGGTGACGTGGTACATCGGTACACAGAGGTGACAGCGCTGCCCGATCCGGATCCTTTATCTGTGCGCAGAAAATATTGCAAGCCGGAGATAATAGGAATAATAATAAATTTAAAAAAATGTTGCATAATTAATAGTTTATGCAAAGTGAGTAATAAAAGACATATGGCATGTGTGCCGAACACTCGATGAGGTAGAGCTCTCTCAACGATGCCGAAGTCCCCGAGGCAACCGAACACGTCGGTATGGCAACATGACCAACAAGGTGATCACGCGAGCCAATTTACGCCGATTGGGACGACGGAGTCGGCTTGCCGAAGAGCACACGTGACGTAGTCAAAGTCCATTACCGAACCACCATCTAACCTCGTTAATGCGGCCACCATTTGATAGACCTGCGTACAGATGATGGAACAAACCAGAGTAATAATTCCTTGGGAAAAATAAACCCAAACAAGCAAAAATTACTAGGAGAAATAGCACCTGGTTTATTTGTTGTAGCAATCCAAAGAAAGGTGACTCCCAAAATTGGGACTCGATCCGCATACCCATTGCCTGATGGGCGGTGAAGCAACGGCATGGCGATGCTGGTAAAGGTTGGCTCGCCGAGGCAAAGCCCCCGGTCCAGCTAATGTGACGAAGCTGGTCGGTTGACGACGCCGAAGTTTCCGGAGTAGGTTGATGGCGAAGCCCCCGGTCCAGACGAGGAGACGGAGTAGGTCGGTAAGGAGATGTTGCAGCTGCCATGTCAGCCGAGGTGTTGAAGTAGTTCGGCGTGATGGACATCGGCTCGATGAAGCAACGGTGCGGCCATGCCGATGCAAGTCGTAACTCGTGACGTGGTCAATGCTGGCTTGATGAAGTGACCATGCGGCGATGCCAGTGTGCCTGCTCCATGTAATCCGTGGGGCGGCGATGTTGGTGATGATTTATCCTTCGCTATGCCAAACTCTTGTTCGGCTTGCCGAGATGATGATCGAAGAAGTTGAGCTCGGCTCAACAAAGCGGCGACGTGTCTAGCACAGGTCGGCAGGCGTGGAGCAATATTGCCGGACTGGTTTGACACCAACGTGATGGTGAAGATTACCTCGGAGGAGGCTTAAAATTTCATGGGTACGTGTTTAAAAACAACGCACAATACCCTAGAAAAAAATTCCATCAAAAGGGTTGTCCAATAGTCCTTTCATGAAGAAACATGAACTCGGGCCGGATTCGTATTCGCGCATAAAACAGATCCGAAAATTGGTCCACTCATCGGAAGGTTCCCAGAGTTTGAACCGTCGGATCGAGCTGAAATTTGGAGGTGTGGTAGATATGGGAATTCCGTAGCAGATGAATGGTTGGATCTTCCAAAGGACCTCCGAGCTGGGCTCTGGAGACCACGCCCTAAACTCGTCCAGATTCCCGTCCAGATTTGACAGGGCTCCGGTATATCGTAGATTGCCAGAGCTTCCTCCATCGGAACTCGACGAAATTTGGCATGGTTGTTGTGCACTTAATTCCGCACAATTCGACTGAAAGAATCGTCAAAGCGATGCTCAAGGAGGTGGTGGCAGCGGATACAAGTTTGTTGTTCAGAGAAAACAGCACAGTCGCCCGAGGGCAATGTTGACGTTGAGCCCCCGAGCTCCATGGATGATTCTTCCATGATCATGATAGAGATCGGAGTTGATGTTGATGAAGGCCCTCGTCCGAACATGATGATTGGAGGTAGGGCACAGTCCTTGGTTAAGCCAAGGTGACCAGTCGAGCCGGCGACAAAAGATGCCGACTGTCGGTTCAATATCCAGCATATCTCGTAGTAGGGGTCCTAAGCTAGGCGTCTTGGAGCGATGGTAACATGGACACGGGTTTTTTACCCAGCTTCGGGCTCTCTTCATGAAATAATACCCTACATGCTGCTGTTGATTGTTTTCATATGGGTGTAGTACAGAGTACATGTATCAACCACGAGATCGTAGTAATGAATGAGATCGTCTATTGACTAGCCTGGCCTCAGTTTATATAAGACACTGGAGGCCTAGGGTTTAGGAGAGTCCTTGTCTTGGGCGCCAAGTCTTGTGGAGTCTTCCTTGTATGCGGCAGGGGTTGTCCGAACTAGCCCATGAGTATGCGGCCATGTGGTCCTCGGCCCAATCTAACTGATCGGGAGACGACGTGGTGAGTACCCCCTAGTCCAGGACACCGTCAGTAGCCCCCTGAACCAGCCTTTAAGTTGGGGATGCTTCTCGATTCTTCCGAACTGTTCTTCATCTTCGGTCATCGGTCTTGAAAGCTGGTTCAACAAATCTTCCCATCTTCGATCTCGAGGATCGCCAAAGTGCATCCGAAGAGTTTTACACGTCGGGTATCCAAGGAGCCCCTTTAAGTTTTTCGGCCTTTATCAATGCCTTGTTATTTTCACGCCCACCTCAGGTTTGAAGTTGTCCCCGTGCGGCGGTGTCCTCTTGCATCTGAGCTCCAATGCCGGACTTCATTTGAGGTATCTTTTGCAGCCGAGCACCAACGCCGGACTGTATCCGAGCACCAACGCCGGACTGTATCCGAGCTTCAACGCCGGACTGAATCCAAACTCCAACGCCGGAGAGTATCTGAGCTCCAACGCCGGACTATATCCGAGGTGTCATAGATCACCTTGGCTCAAAAAAGTCGAAGGAGTTTAGCCGCGCTTAATGCCAGAAATGCCCTCTACGGAGCCAACCACTAGTGTTCGAGCTTTATGCCGGACTGCTTCCGGGGTGTCTATTGTAGTCGAGCACCAACGTCGGACTGTATCCGAGGTAGTACACCACCTCGTCCATGGGCTGATTTTTATGAATTAAATCTCGAATTGTGCAATGTAATCTCTGCTGAGATGTATAGCCAGTAGCCCTCAAGGTGCGTGTTGGCCTAATATCCGGGATGCACCTGAAGGAAAAAAAATCAAACCGCTGACCTTAGTAGCCCCTGAGACTCAGGTCGATTCATATAAACAGCCTGAGGATCAATTCCCAGCTCGGCAGCATATTTAGGAATAGAAATGCAGTGTGCAAAGTCCTCGAGACTCAGGTTGGGTGCGGCCGACCAACCTGAGGATAATAATCTCCTCGAAAACTATATTGCACTTTAAATTTTCTGCATTGGATTGTCAATGCAGTAGCCCCTGAGACACTGGTCGGGTGGCAACACCAGATCAGGGGATTGATGTACCCCTTTAATATTTGTAAATAATAAACACGAAGCCCAGTAGCCCCCGAGCCTTAATGTGGGCACGGGTGGCCGAATTAAGGATCGATATCCAAAGTAAAATCACAAATTATGTGTAATGATTCTATGTATCCAAATACTTTTCATCATCAATGCTCGGATCCGCATTGGACAAAACTTTGTTGACCGACCATCGGCTTCCACCTCCTTGGCCAGTAGTCGAGGAGTGTTTGTCCTACTTTATAAAGCCTTTACAAGGGCAAAGATTTACGACAAACAAGGCAATCCAGCCATACGGTTTTATAAACAAAGGTATGCAGAGCGATATGTTGTATTACTGTTTAATGTAAGAAACATCTTCCAAAGAAAATAGTCCCGCTATTGGTTCCTTCCTTTGGGTTTTCATGCCAACCATGATCATGAAACCTCACCTCCAATCAGTGCAGGAGAAAAATATTGAGGATTTAGTTTGGGGAAAGTTCCCGAATTCTATGGTATTAATGAACCAAAAAATTTCACTTCCGTCGTTGCTGACCAATGTGATACTTTAAGATTGCTAGCTTTCGGCTTCACCCAGTCTGAGGTACTAACTCGGATGACCCGGCAGTAACGATCACAGAGGTGCTCCCTTTACCGCCTAGCTGAACAATCGGGAACGTAGGGGTAAGCACAGGAGCCAAGCAACCCAGCTTGGCCAAAATCTTAAGTCAAATTGATGGCTTTATAACGATGATTGCGGAAGGCATCCCTCGTATATTAAATACAAATGTCGATGATATGTTTATTTTGACTCCGTTGCGACCGTTTATCAGTTGAAAGTGGCCCATCGTCGGCTTCTACCCCTTTGTAGATACTACGCAGGGTGTTTCCGCAATAACAAGACAACCCTTAGCCGACGTCTTGGTGCCCGAAGGCGGTTGTGTTAGCAGAAACGAGCAATCAGATATGCGGGCTTTATAACTTTCACTTAGTCATAGAAGCTTAAAGTTGGGAGGCCAATTACTAGCCCCCGGTTAGTGTTCGGCGACAGCCTAGGTCAAGCCGTAAACACTTCGGCCAATGTTATGAACGGCCCGTCATTTAACACAGTCATTGGATCGCTGACCAGTTTACGCTTATTGTGACAGTCAGTTTTCGGCTTTCTCCACTGAGGTGCTTAACCATGCGAGCTGGAAGCACAATGGCAGTGGTTCTCCTTTTGCACACCTAGCCGAACAAAGCAGAACGTAGGCGGCAAGCACAGGAGCCGGGCAACCCAACTATTGACCGAAGACACAATTCGAAACCAATGCATATATAGCAATATCCGAGAATGTTTTTGCCTAATCTCTAAAGGTGTCCGGCGTTGCACTGCGAGACTTATGCTGGAAACACACAAATTGTTTAAAGTGCCATAGGCAAAAAACCTCAGGAAAAACTTGACGTCCGAACTAGATCAAGTGTTCGGTGCCAACCCAAAAAATTGGTCTTAGAGAAAAAAAGTGCTTCTGTCTTGCATTAACATGACGCGTCCTATCTCAAGACGTCAAGCGGGTCAGCCTTCGGCTTCAACCTCCCTATCCCGAAGGCGGGGTGTTTCTCGTTAGGCCAGTTCAGCGAACTAAAACTCGAGCGGTTTGAGAGAAAAAAATCAGGCTACCTGGCTATTGACCACACACTCGCGTCGAAAAAGGAGTGATAGAAAAAGACTTTGCAACGACTGAGAAGAAAAATTTATTGTGAAACGGCTCATGCAAATTTAAGAGCCCCCAAGTGACTTGGGTAAAAGAATTTTATGTATAATGATTGTATGTACCAAAGTACTTATATCATATCTGTGTTCACCCGAACTTTATACACGTCTTTAACCGACCGTCGGCTTCTCCCTCTTCGGTCAAGGGCCGAAAAGTGTTATGTACTCCACCTGTCGAGAATATCGACGGTGTTTCCAATAACCAGGCAATCAGGCCATAAGGCTGTAACAGACAAAGCGCGCTCAGGGAACTTATGCTATATTACTGACGAAGTGTGAGAAGCATCTTCAAAGAAAATAGTACCCCCACCGATCCCTTTCTTCGGTGCTCATTGTTACTATGAGACTTGTGCAATAGATTTTTTGTAATCATGAGTTCCGTTGTGTGCCGACCTTAATTGAAAACAATAAGAGCGCTAGCTTTCGGCTTCACCCAGTCTGAGGTCCGGCTCGGATGACCCGATCGTGACAATCGCAGAGGTGCTCCCTTTACTCCCTTGCCGAACAATCGGGAACGTAGGGGTAAACACAGGAGCGAGGCAACCCAGCTTGCGGAATACTTAAGTCAACATGGTGCATATTGTGGCGTAATACACGAACAAGGAACGAAGCCATACAAGTATAATCATATGCAAGAGGAAAAGCTTCATAAAGGAAGCCCCCAAGTAAACGGGGTATTTGAATTTGTGTGTCACAAACAAAGTTTCGACAAGGAAGTTTTCCACAAGCCACTTTTTGCCAAAAAGGTATAATGCTTGGTTGAATCGAACAAAATTTAAAACTGGGAGTTTTTGAGTGTCAAAGCGACTTAGCTGGTTAATGTGTTCGGCATTGATGACGCGGTCCGAGCTTGGTGCGGGACAAGGTCTCAGCCCCCAAGCCCGATGTGGCCGAGCGAAGAACTCGGCACTCCGAAGAGGTGAAGCCCTCAGTCTAGCTGAGGTGATGGAGCGACGATGGGGGGTTGCCAACACAGGGCAGCGCTCCAAGGCGACGACACAATTTGGTCGATGGTGGTGGGCGACGAGGACACCACGCCGAGGGGATAGTGCGGCCCGATCTAAGTCAATTTCCTGCATAGGTAAAATAGTGCAAACCAAAAATAATAATGAAAAAAAGGGCGCATAATTAATTTATGCGAAAAAAGTTTGGTAAATATGGCCTGAGCGCTGAGGCTAGCTCGATGGCGCGTTGGCTTCGTGGCACGGCGATGTCGGCGAAGGTCGGCCTGCCCAGGTGACAGGGAGAGGCTGGCCGGACTGATGCCCGGTACAAGCGACAGTAGAATTCCTCTGGCAAAATGATGCAGTACAGGCCAACAAAAAAATATTCTGTGTATAATAATGCTAAACGAATAATTTGGAAAAATACGACCTGAACGCTAGCAGCGACGACTGTAGCAGACAGAAGCAAACGGACGAACTGATCCGTGCCAAACATGCTGCAGAGCCAATCCTCGATATGCGTAGTTGCACCTTTATTCTGCGTATTTGTCAGAAAAAAGTAGAAGACCAGCGGTCGACTACATAGGTATTGAATTAAAAAGGAAAAGAAATAAATCTCCCTGTGGGTTGCCGCACAGCTGAATTTATGCTTAGCTACGGGCGCTGCTTCGCGCGGACTGTACGCAGACGTGTTCGTCCTCCTCGGCTGTGCAAAGCAAACAACACTGGCCCAAGCAATAATTCGCTCCTCGGGGAAAAATAGTATACATTGAACCTGACACTCGTACGAGGAAGCCGACCGCTAACAATAACGGGGATGTAGCCATTAGTCATCACATTAAAATCAATATGGACCAGGAGATCTAACATCTCACGTGAGGGCTAGCAAGTAGTAGTATAGTACTACTCCTCACGCTAGGGTCCAGTCAATCCAGTACGTCAATACGCACGGGACAAAACACTAGCTAAAGGATTGTTATTAAACAATAAGTATAAAAAGGAAGGATGGAACCTCCCTATGTATTGCTGCCGATCTTCGTGTCGGCCAGCCCGTCTGTATTACTCCGCGTGGGCAGGTCCTCGGTCGCCACAAATCTTCCAACCATGTGCTGCCGTTTTCGTATAGGTTGCACCACCACCGCTGCCCAGAATTTCTTATTCTCGATTTGGCCGCAGACAAAAATTGCACAGACGTGATAGCAACAATTTTGCAAAGGAGATAATTTGTATAGTACAAATCTAACTGAAAAAATATCACCTGATCATCCATCGATCCGCGGCAATCACCCAGCAGGCCCTCAACGAAAGCACCAATGTCGGTTCAATATCCGGCATACCTCGTAGTAGGGGTCCTAAGCTAGGCGTCTTGGAGCGATGGTAAGATGGACACGGGGTTTTTACCCAGCTTCGGGCTCTCTTGATGAGATAATACCCTACATGCTGCTTTTGATTGTTTTCATATGGGTGTAGTACAGAGTACATGTGTCTACCACAAGATCGTAGTAATGAATGAGATCGTCTATTGACTAGCCTGGCCTCGGTTTATATAAGACACCGGAGGCCTAGGGTTTAGGAGAGTCCTTGTCTTGGGCGCCAAGTCTTGTGGAGTCTTCCTTGTATGCGGCAGGGGTTGTCCGAACTGGCCCATGAGTATGCGGCCATGGGGTCCTCGGCCCAATCTAACTGATCGGGAGATGACGTGGTGAGTACCCCCTAGTCGAGGACACCGTCACCGACATCGACCAGAAAGCTCGGCTCTGATGCGTAGATCGCGCCGGAGATGATCCGAATTCCCATCGCCCCGTGGCGACCGCCAGCAGGCTATCAATGAAAGCACTAATGTCGGTTCAATATCCGGCGTATCTCGTAGTAGGGGTCCTAAGCTAGGCGTCTGGGAGCGATGATAACATGGACACGGGGTTTTACCCAGCTTCGGGCTCTCTTGGTGAGATAATACCCTACATGCTGCTTTTGATTGTATTCATATGGGTGTAGTACAGAGTACATGTAATGCCCACGATGCGGCTATATCTCCCACTGTCGAGGCACGACTTAGAGGCATAACCGCATTGTGGTTTTGTCGCAAGAAGGGTCATCTTCACACAATCCCATGTAATGAACAAGAATGGGATAAAGAGTTGGCTTACAATCGCCACTTCACACAATACATAAATAAAACATACATCATTCAGAGATACACACATAGGTCCGACTACGGAACCAAAATAAAAGAAGACAACCCAACTGCTAGATCCCTGATCGTCCCAACTAGGCACCACTACTGATCAACATGAAAAGAAACAACACAACGAACAAGATCTTCATCGAGCTCCCACTTGAGCTCGGTTGCGTCACCTGCACTGGTATCCCTGGCACCTGCAACTGTTGTGGAAGTATCCGTGAGTCACGAGGACTCAGCAATCTCACACCGGCGAGATCAGGACTATTTAAGCTTAATAGGAAGGAAAGGGTAGAGTGGTGAGGTTGCAGCAGCGACTAAGCAAGTATGGTGGCTAACTTACGCAAACAAGAGCGAGAAGAGAAGCAAAGGAACAGACGTGAACTAGCAATGATCAAGAAGTGATCCTGAACTCCTACTTACGTCAAACATAACCCAGAAACCGTGTTCACTTCCCGGACTCCGCCGAGAAGAGACCATCACGGCTACACACGAAAACATGGAAGGCGTCTGGAGCGTCGGTCTCGGGGCGTTACAACACTCCACCACTACAAGAGGATCTCGACCCGAGATCTAGGATGGCATCGGAGAGAAACGGAAGGGGAAGAGGTAAAACAAATTGCTTCTTTGACAAATGAGTGAAACCATTGAACCTTGAGAGGTTGCAAAGCTTGAAGAAATGACACGACGGAGGTGAACAAAATTTAAAACACTCTGTTCAGCAAGAGGAACAAGGAACATTACAAGAACCTTGAGGTTAAGTGATACAATAGATATTTGAACCACTCCGGTTAAAATAAGATAGGGAAAGAATAAGAATGATATAATTTGGGCAGCACTCCGACTGTAAATGGAAGGAATTGAACATGACCTTGACAAGATGAGAGGATACTAGATGAAATTAACAACACATTGCCTCCGGAACTAAAGAAAGAATGGCTCAAGGGGTAAGAAATATTTCAGACAGCACTCCGGTTGAGAAGGGAGGCAAAACTTGCCAGAATGGGAAGAACTTGAAAAGAGGGCACGACACTCCGGTTGGAAATTGATAAGCACGAAAAGAGCACGGTCCTCACAAACCGAGAAGATGAGTGAAGAGAGCAACATCACGATGCCTCCGGAAACAATGCATGATAGTTAGATAGTTGGAGTGAATAGAATGAAGAGTGAAACCAACATCTCCTACCATAAATGAATTTTTTAAGAGCATCCTTACGAAGTAGGATTGAAAGAGTTGTTGGAAAAATCAACAACGAAAAGAACAAGCTTGTAGTGGGCTTATGGAAACACTTTCTCAAAATTATGAGGTGAGCTTCTGCCACCAACGGAAACAAATGATTAGATTGATATCAACAAGGAGACGAGAAACTTATTTCACCGGGAGGACAAATGAAGAACTTGGGTCATTTATAAGCACCATAAATAGCAAAATCCTTAGGGAAAGCTTTAGGTGAAACATGACACAAGATAAATCCAACGACGAGATTGATGGATTTAAAATACCTCATTCTTAACAACAAGTGAATCATGGAACATGAATGGAAATTGTCAAGAAGGACATAACACCATCTCAAAATGAGGTAGAAAGAATTGCACTTCGGAATGCAAGATGAAGAATGCTTGAACTCCTCAAAACAACACATGTGTTGAGCACCATGTTTATTTTAGAGTATAGCTTGACGGATCTTAACTCCGAGAGAAATCTTGAAGAACAATTGAAGAATGAAAAAAAAATCCTTGCACTGATTTAGATGGGGCTTCGCGTGAGTAAACTGAGAGAGATTGGAACTCCAGAAACAAAAGGTGAACAACTAGGAACCGAGAATTTGATATCATGAACGAACTCCGGAAGAAGGAATTAATCACTTGGAGGAAACAAGAATAAGAATTACATTAGGCGTATCCTTCACCAATTTAGATTGATGACAAGCAACTGATCTTGCATACTACTTATTCTCGTAGAAAGGATTAAGATAGATATTGCGCAAACTAGTGAAGGTCTTCATCGAAACACCGGTAGGATTGACACAACGAATAAATTGATATGATAACGAGGGAAGAGAAATCTTGAACGAACCACCGCGAGAATTGAAAATGAAAGTAGCAAAGGCACGATTCAACGGAAAGAATTAGAAAAAGAATGAAGATACTTGACAGAATTTAGATACACGAGAACGAAGAGATCATGAACTGATTAGAGGATATTTGAGTGATGCACCGGTATGATTTGGAGAACGAGAGCTGAAAGCTTCAATGAATAATTCTGAGGTGATGGGCTCCGAAGAATCAAACTGAAAAAAACTTGTGAAATGCTCCGGGTGGGTGAAAATAATTCTCACAATCGAAAACAATTATGAGAGGATGGCATAAGCTAGAACTATGAATCTTCAAGAGAATGGACCAAGATTTAGGAGAAATTCTTCTTCGGTCTTCAAATGTTGAGAATGATGATGCGAAACACCACCATGAATTATTGAGATAATCCGGGATGAAAAATTAGAAAGGTTGAACCAACGATGAAAAGAATTTGAAATCGATAGTGGAGAAGGCAATTGACTGATGATAATTCATTCTTACGTCAAACTTCGACAAGAATTTTAGAAGCTCCGGGAAAATTAGAAGAGTCAGGTAAGATCCTGGAAAAAGACCTGTGGGTTAGGGCCCACTCAAGAACCACCATTGAATGATTAAAAGAAAGATTGTGCCGGATGAATTAAATAGCTTGAATGAGGCAACAACCTCGAAATAGTTAGAAAGGATTAAGAATAGAAACATGAATCCTCTGGAATACCTTCAGCACTCCAGATAAACATGAATAGCAAGAGGTGGATGATTAAGAGGTGCACCGACATGAGAAAGCATTTGAAATGAGGAAAAAAAGTACGATCAACACTGAAAGCTTGAATTGAATTCACCGGAGAAGAAAAAGAACGAAGAATAATAAACTTGAAGAACAACTTCATGAGAACCACCGGGTAAGCACCTTGATTGAAAAGAATGAAGGGGCTTCACATGACTAAAATGGATACTTGATTAAGAAATCTGAGTCCTTAAAGAAAAAGTGTGGGAGGGTGGGAAAACAAAGACAACTTTGGTCGGATGAAACGAACACCGTTGAGAAAAGCTTAGAATTGATCTTGCGAACGTTGGAATGACTGGATGCACTTGAAGAGAAACACGCCGGTTGGAAAAGGATTAACATGACGATCTCGATGATCCAGAAGGATTAGTATTCACAAAGCAATATGAGAACACCGTTTAGGGAAGGTATGGATTCAACATTTGACTTCGAAGCAACTCGAATACCACAAATAAAACAAAACAAAGGATTTGGCTTGCAAAATAAGCCGGAACAAACATATGATAAAGATTTCGTCTGAAGTTTTCGTGGTGGGGCCCACACGGGCTCAATTGTATAGCACCATCATGTACAAGGCTGTGCACATGACATACGAAGCGTCCCCGAGTCGGCATAGCCAAGGACTCTTTAAGACACTACGAGACCACTGTAAAACCAACCGTGTACAGGCGGACCACTAGACGTCGAACCCCAGTCTCATATCATGCGTCTATCGGAAAGATATCCTAAGGCTACTTGAATTCCCACTTATAAACTCCCGAAACTTTCTGGTTATGGAATCAGGTGTTGGGGATACATGGGACACAAAATATATCACCCAAACTAACAATACCTAGATCCAGTTGTATCCATCCGTCAACACATAACCAAGAAACCTTCAGAAATCGTTTACCTCAACCTTCGAAAAGCATCTGTTATACGAGTTATGGCAATACTCCTGAACTCCCGCCCGAGTACTAGGTGGCGTCGAGGTGATCTCACCAACAACTGCATAAAAGAGATTTCGATGTCGGCGAAACTCAGGTATTCCAGAACTGCAACGATAAAATTGTGACGACAACACCTCGGAGCTCAACTCCCCGGGACACTGCCACAACCCCTAAATGTCAGGAGGCACCAAGAACAATGTTCTCGTCACAAAACCATCGGAACGATTCCAAGATACCCGCGTGATCCTAAAAAAAATTAGTGAAATTTGAGGAGAGAAGAGTCAAAACTTCTACGTCAGGAGACCTCACCAGAGCGACGAAGGGACTGAGGAGTAACAAGAATCCTACTCTCCGATATATATAATCCTAAGACTCAAAACATTTTTGTTCTAGACTCAACAACGCCAGCGATTCGATCAAGCAGGGGGCTCCTAAGTCGGGGATGGCTCTGATAACCAACTTGTAACGCCCACGACACGGCTATATCTCCCACGTGTCGAGGAATGACTTAGAGGCATAACCACATTGTGGTTTTGTCGCAAGAAGGGTCATCTTCACACAATCCCATGTAATGAACAAGAATGGGATAAAGAGTTGGCTTACAATCGCCACTTCACACAATACATAAATAAAACATACATCATTCAGAGATACACACATAGGTCCGACTACGGAACCAAAATAAAAGAAGACAACCCAACTGCTAGATCCCTGATCGTCCCAACTGGGCACCACTACTAATCAACATGAAAAGAAACAACACAACGAACAAGATCTTCATCGAGCTCCCACTTGAGCTCGATTGCGTCACCTGCACTGGTATCCCTGGCACCTGCAACTGTTGTGGAAGTATCTGTGAGTCACGAGGACTCAGCAATCTCACACCCGCGAGATCAGGACTATTTAAGCTTAATAGGAAGGAAAGGGTAGAGTGGTGAGGTTGCAGCAGCGACTAAGCAAGTATGGTGGCTAACTTACGCAAATAAGAGCGAGAAGAGAAGCAAAGGAACGGACGTGAACTAGCAATGATCAAGAAGTGATCCTGAACTCCTACTTACGTCAAACATAACCCAGAAACCGTGTTCACTTCCCGGACTCCGCCGAGAAGAGACCATCACGGCTACCACGAGATTGTAGTAATCAATATGAGATTGTCTATTGACTAGCCTGGCCTCGGTTATATATTCACCGTAGGCCTAGGGTTTAGAGGAGTCCTTGTCTTGGGCGCCAAGTCTTGTAGAATCCTCCTTGTATGCGGCATGGGCTGTCCGAACTGGCCCAATAGTGAACCGCCATGGGGGTCCTCGGCCCGATCCAGCTGGTCGAGAGATGACGTGGTGAGTACCCCCTAGTCCAGGACACTGTCAATCCCCTTTTTTCACTTGTGGTCGCCTCTGTAGGTGTGGCCGTCCATACCATGCTGAAGTTCATGCACATTGCTCACAAAAATACCGGGGCTCATCGGCTCACGTTAATTTTATTGCCCTACTCTTATCACCGTGGTCTATCATCTCACTGATTCCTCGTTTCCTTGTGGTAATGAGTATCCCCTTTCATGCTAATTTTCAGTGTCTCGTCGCAGTGGTTCGGATGACTTGCAAGAGCGTCTTCGTCCGTGCAAGCGGGCCGGGAAACAACCTGTCTATGAGGATACTTCTTCTCCTGAAAGATCCGACTATGAAGAGCAGATGGAATATGAAGAACGGGCAGAGTATGTTGATGTTCGGGCTAATGCTCCCAATCCCGGAACATGGAAGCCCTCCTACATGCCTCCTCCACCTCCAAATCAGCCTCCCGGTGATGCTCGCCACATTTCTTTTGAGCCTCCTCCATCTCTAGGTCACGAAATCAAGGATTTCACTCTAGTATCTAAACCTGCCTACCTTAATTTTCATCGCGATGTTGACCAATTCTCTGTTGAGCATGACTCAATGAATTCTCGTTTTCGTACCAATGTTCAGGCAGGCATTTTCACCACGGTCATTGTTCCCAAGGGGCTGTCTACTCATCTCTATGTAGACTTAGAGCATATCTGTTCTCATAGAGTGAAATATCCGGGAGCCAATCAGCTCATTGAGTCCTCTGGTCTTGCTGCTCCGTTTGCTTTTCACCATGATTACAATCTCGCCGCTGTCCATCAGTTTTATGCCACGTGTTTCTTTGGTCCTGACAAGACCGTCACCTGGATGACTTCTGACACCAAGCTCACCACCTCTTATGCTCAGTTTTTTGCTGCTCTTGGGTTTCCTGACACTGGTTTCAAAATTCACAAGTCCGACCCAAATCATGCACCCAAAAACATTGAGGCATGTGGCTATCTTCTCAAACCTCTTAGTGAGCTTGATGAGGTGGAAAAGGGCAAAGATCTTAGTCAAGTATCTATTTGGCGATCTCCCTTTTTCATTATCTATCAGTGTGTCATTCCCACCATCTATCCCAAGATGGGTGACAAAGGGTCCTGCAACGGGTATTGTATTGATCTCATGTATCGTCTCTATGAACATCCCAACGGAAAGATCAATGTTCCTCACTTCCTGTGGCATGAGATTCGTCTTGCTAGTCTTCAATACAAGCAATCCTTTCCTCATGCTCCTTTTCTTCAGGCCTTCATTGAGAGTATTGCTCCTTTTCCCATTGCTCGGACTCATGTTCATCAGCGGTGGGTCATTCCACCTCATATGGCGGATGATTGGGCTCCCAAGAAATCCTCAACTGCTCAACGGTCTGATGCTTAGTCTCGCCCTACACCCCCTAACTCGGGGTCTTTCGGCCGCATTGCTCGCTTTCTCGGGAAGGCCCATTCAGCCATGATGAAGGCCTTCTCCTTTCACTATTCTCAAAATCATGATGTGGTCACTCGCATGGTCTCTTCTAAGAATGCTCTGAAGGCTCGTCTGAGAGCCTCCGGAGCCACATATGTGAGTGAGGATGAGCGTCTTCCTGATGCTCCTCCTTCCGACTTTGGCTTCCCTTCTGGTCCTGAATGGGCAGATTTCTTTGACGAGGCAGGAGGCAGTGGTGCCCATGGCGACGACGATGACAGTGATGATCTCTGAGGATGTGGTGGCTTTTGTGGTGCCTTCCCCTTTTGGGTACTCGATACCAAGGGGGAGGAGATTTATCATAGAGTCATCTTATCTTACCTCTCTATTATTTATGTATGATGAACCACTATGTTGAGCTCGTTGGACCATTATGTTTTATGTGTTAAGTTGAACATCTATGCTGTGATATTTGTGTTCTTAACATTATGCTATCTATGTATGTTGAGTTGAGCTCTAGGGTGCATTACTTGTATGTTGTCATTCTGTGCTTTGAAATGTTCTATGTGAGCTCTTGGCCATATTCAGTCTCACCATGCATACAATAAGGGGGAGTTGTGTCACAAATCTCTCATAAGCTTCATAAGTCTATTTATTTTTGAGAGTCATATGTATGTTGTCATCAACTACCAAAAAGGGGGAGATTGAAAGTGCAATCATGCCCTTAATCTTATTTTGATAAGTCATTGACAACATACATATAGGGAACTAATCATTCTGTCAAGTGCATCTCAGGTTTTGTTCCTCGAAGATATTAGTTTGGTTCAAAACTTACATATTCAAGATACTCAAAGGAAGGTGAAACAAGATGCAAAGCTTTAGATCCTTCTCTGTTTACTTTTATTTGAGTATAGGGATCCCGCACTATTAAGAGGGGATCACTGGTTCTCGCAAAAGACTTGCTCAAAATCTGGAATAAAATCTCTTAGAAAGTGTTCCTATCTTAGTAGGCCTTTTGGCCTCTGTTTCTGTCCGGACGACCGTCAGTCTCCGGACGTCCGGCGCTTGCCTCCTCTCTGGATGTCCGGTGCCATGTCACAGAGAGTTATTCACAGATTTCCATTCCCTTCGGACGACCGGCTTCGGGACTGAGGGAGTCCTGGATTAGGGGGTCCTCGGACAGTCGGACTATATACTTTAGCCGGACTGTTGGACTATGAAGATACAAGATTGAAGACTTTGTCCCGTGTCTGGATGGGACTCTCCTTGGCGTGGAGGGCAAGCTTGGCAATACGGATATGTAGATCTCCTCCCTTGTAACCGACTGTGTGTAACCCTAGCCCCCTCCGGTGTCTATATAAACCGGAGGGTTTAGTCCGTAGGACAACAACAATCATAACATAGGCTAGCTTCTAGGGTTTAGCCTCTACGATCTCGTGGTAGATCAACTCTTGTAATACTCATATCATCAAGATCAATCAAGCAGGAAGTAGGGTATTACCTCCATCGAGAGGGCCCAAACCTGGGTAAACATCGTGTCCCCCCGCCTCCTGTTACCATCCGCCTTAGACGCATAGTTCGGGACCCCTACCCGAGATCCGCCGGTTTTGACACCGACATTGGTGGTTTCATTGAGAGTTCCACTGTGCCGTCGCGATAAAGGCTTGATGGCTCCTTCGATCATCGGCAACGATGTGATCCAGGGTGAGGTTTTCCTCCCCGGACAGATCTTAGTATTCGGCGGCTTCGTAGTGCGGGCCAACTCGCTTGGCCATCTGGAGCAGATCGAAAGCTACGCCCCTGGCCGTCAGGTTAGGTTTGGAAGCTTAAACTATACTGCCGACATCCGCGGAGACTTGATCTTTGACGTATTCGAGCCCATGTCAGGTGCGCCGCACAGTCTCGACGAGCACGACATAGCTCTGCCATCGGACGGTGTTCAGAAGATCACACCTGTGGCTACTCCGGCCCTAGATCCGGAGTCGATTGCGCCATCCGAGGACGGGTGGATGGACCCCGCCTTGGAGGCCACACACTCAGTGGCGATAGAGCCGAATACTGACTTCACCTCCTATGAGACCTGTGTCACCGGATCCTTGGATTCGTCCCCGGCCACAGGCCCTGAACCGCCTGCGTCCATGCCTATCGAATCTAATTGGGCGCCGATCATGGAGTTTACCTCCGTGGATATCTTTCAGCACTCGCCCTTTGGTGATGTGCTAAAATCACTAAAGTCTCTCTCCTTGTCAGGAGGCCCTTGGCTGAACTATGTCTGGCTCGAGTGGGAGGCGAACGACGAAAAAATTCATTCCCCACCCACCACCCACTTAATAGCCACTGTCGATGACTTAACCAACATGCTCGATTTCGACTCCAAAGACATCGACGGTATGGACGACGATGCAGGAGAAGAACAGGAACCACCGCCCACAGGGCGCTGGACAGCCACTTCATCACACGATATATATATATGGTGGATACACCCAAAGAAAACAATGACGAGGAATGGAAGGATGCAGCGAGGGATATTTCCCTCGAGAACCAACCAAAGCGATGGCGTAAGCGCCGCTCCAAATCCCGCCTCAGCAAAAACAGCGATAACAGCGCAAGAAAAAATACCCCGGTCGACTCCAGAAGAAACGACGACCACACGGACCCAGTGACAGAGCAGGATGAACCAGCGGGCGGCGAACATAGTACGGAGCCGCTGTCCGATCACGGCGACGCCGAGGATAAAGCTCATCAAACTCTCTCCGGAGAGGAAAACAGTCCAGACGACGATGCACACATCATCCCGGAAAGGCACTTGGAACAAGAGAACCTCCATAGAAGGCTTATTGCCACCGCGAGGAGTCTGAAGAAGCAGAAGCAAAGGCTAAAAGCCGCGCAGAATACGCTCAACGGTAGATGGAACAAAGTGCTCGACACTGAAGAAAAGTACAGTGGCAGTCGCCACACAAAGACTATCCAAAGCGCAAGTTGTTGCCTGAATTCGATGATGAGGCCTTAGAGCCTACACAACCAAAAATAAAACGGCCGATCAGTCGGATCGACCACCTCGTGGCCGCGATAGGGCAGCTAACGAGGCCGCACATAAGTCAGCACACAATTCACGTGAGGACTTGCATCAAAAAGCCGGCATGACCAGATCCATCTACGGATCTAGGAAGCGCGCTCCAGCGCAGAATCAAAACCGAACACTACAACCGTCAGAACACCATGACGCATCCAAATACAGGGGTGCCGTGCACCCCCTATGCTTAACCGATGAGGTGCTGGATCACGAATTTCCAGAAGGATTCAAACCCGTGAACATAGAGGCGTACGACGGAACGACAGACCCTGGGGTCTGGATTGAGGACTTCATCCTCCATATCCATATGGCTCGCGGAGACGATCTCCACGCCATCAAATACTTGCCCCTCAAGTTGAAAGGACCAGCTCGGCACTGGCTGAAGAGCCTCCCCGAAAATTCAATTGGAAGTTGGGAGGAGCTTGAGGATGCTTTTAGGGCTAACTTTCAAGGGACCTATGTCCGACCTCCGGATGCAGACGATTTAAGTCATATAATTCAGCAGCCCGAAGAGTCAGCCCGAAAGCTTTGGAACAGGTTTCTCATTAAGAAGAATCAAATCGTCGACTGCCCGGACGCCGAAGCCTTAGCAGCTTTCAAACACAGCGTCCGAGACGAATGGCTCGCCAGACACCTCGGCCAAGAAAAACTGAGGACAATGGCAGCCCTAACAAGACTTATGACCCGCTTTTGCGCGGGCGAAGATAGCTGGCTGGTCCATAGTAGCACCAGCGACCCAGGCACATCTAAAGTCAGGGATGGCAATGGAAAACCACGACACAGTAAAACCAAGCGTCGAAATAACGAAGACAGCCCAGACAACACGGCGGTAAACGCCGGATTTAGGGGCTCTCGACCCGGTCGACGGAAAAAGCCTTTCAAAGGCAACAGAGATGGACCGTCCAGCCTAAACAAGATTCTAGACAAATTATGTCAGATTCATGGCACCTCCGATAAACCTGCAAATCACACCCACAGAGAATGCTGGGTCTTCAAGCAGGCAAGCAAGCTAAACGCCGAACAGAAGGGGAGGGAGACACCAAGTGAAGACAAGGATGAGCCTCGCCAGCAAAACACTGGGGAACAGAAAAAATTCCCACTAGAGGTCAAAACAGTGAACAAGATTCACGTAAAAAAAGGAGGAGCAAACTCACACTCCGAGACATATGCGCCGTAGAGCCCGTCACCCCTAAGTTCAACCCTTGGTCGGCCTGCCCGATCACTTTTGATCGCAGGGATCACCCGACTAGTGTCCAGCACGGAGGATTGGCTGCCTTGGTGCTAGACCCAATAATCGACGGATAGCATCTCACCCAAGTCCTCATGGATGGCGGCAGTAGTCTTAATCTGGTATATCAGGACACAGTCCGCAAAATGGGGATAGACCCGACAAGAATCAGCCAAAGCAATACTACCTTTAAAGGGGTAATACCAGGCCCAGAGGCCCGCTGTACGGGCTCTCTAGTACTAGAGGTTGTATTCGGTTCTCCCGACAACTTCCGAAGTGGAAAGTTAACCTTCGACATCGCTCCATTCCGAAGCGGCTATCAAGCACTACTCGGAAGAACAGCCTTCGCTCGTTTTAATACTGTGCCGCATTACGCTTCTCTTAAGCTTAAGATGCCCGGTCCACGTGGCATCATCATAGTTAGCGGAAATACTGAGCGTTCCTTACGCGCGGAAGAATGTGTGGCGGCTTTAGCAGCCGAACACTAAACGGCCTCTCCAACCAGAATAAATGATCGGTCGTCAAGACCGCGGACACGGCTAGACGAGTCCGGCGCACCACTAGCTGTAACAGCTTAGATAAACCTGGGATTGGTTTGATGGATATACCCCCATAGGCGGTACTAGGGGCTTCCCACATGTAAAAAGGACTACAGTTCGGCTTGACCTCATTTAGATTGAATTTTAATAATCAATTTTTCACATGAAGACTTTCATCTAAGTTTTTCTCTTTTACAGATGACAATCGTGCTACACCCTTCCAGGATACGGCACAACGGAGACACAGGCGCAGACATGCAGCAGGGCCCCGCTCAAAGGTTTCTTTTTAGATTAAGACCCTGTGTAAACCTTTCTTACTGTCTCTTGTTGCTTGACACCCCCCCGGATACCTAACACAACCGTGAGGGATGCTGACGTTGTTGGCATTTTGCCACGTCAGACTAATGCACGTACCTAGAAATTTAGGGTCCATTATCAAGGGCGTTACTCAGCCCGGTACATGTTGTAAAGACCGAACACCTTAGGGAGTGTTCGGCGTCGCGAGCTTGTCCTTATATGCACCAGCTCCGAATCATGTCTTTGGTCAAATGTTGGGTTTGCCCGGCTCCCGCGTTTTGCTACCTTATGTTCCGCTCTATCGGCTAAGGCGGCACCGGGAGAACTACTGCGATTGTGCCCTGGTTCGTCCGGATGAGCACCTCAGTAGAGAAAGCCAAAAACTGACTGTCATGATAAAGCGCGAGACTGGTCAACCACTCGATGACTTAGCGGAATCTTCGAGATTCCTCAGCATTAACGAAGGGTTGGTTTTCCCGGTCACGTACGTACGCGCCCTGCACTCGGATGAGCGTGGAAGTACCAGGGGCTATATAGTAGCCCCACTGTCAAACTCCTATGGTTAAGTGAAAGTGTTAAAGCAATATAGTCCGATTGCCTCATTCGCCGCGCTACCACCTCCTTAATGGACCAAGACGTTGGATCAAGTGTGAACATGTGCTTTTGCGAGCACCCCCGCATTATATGCGTGGGGGCTGAAGCCAGCGACTGCAAACTTTCAGGTTATATACATATATACATAAACGGCCGCACAGGAGGTATCATAATACTTTCAGGCAAAAGTATAAACACAGCCTTTATAATTCAAATAGCATTGTTTTTAACAATCGGGATACATGTCACTCGAACATGACACTCTTCGAGCATTGAGCCTCTATTAAATGGGCACCTTCTAGGACTTCTTCAAAATAGTGCTCGGCCGAAACCTGGCCTATGGCCGGATTCTGGGTTGCAATAGTGGTGGCCTCCATCTCTGCCCAGTATGTGTTGACACGGGCAAGAGCCATCCGCGCACCCTCTATGCATGCTGACCTCTTTACAGCGTCGATATGCGGCACATCACCAAGGAATCATTGCACTAGACCAAAATAAATATTCGGCCTTGGTCCTTCTGGCCAAAGACCATCGACGACAGACCTCATGGCAAGTCCAGACAACCTATGGAGCTCGACCACTCGGCCATTTTCTCATTTAACAGTGGCGGATGCGCTGGAGCATTGAACTGCAACCAGAACAACTTTTCCACTTCGTGATCTTTTTGATCTTTGAAAAACTTGGTTGCATCAGCAGCACTCGCTGCCAAATCCAAGTACGCATCCGCAGAACTCCATAATTGATCCAGAAGGGCATACTTAGGATCTCCGAACTTCGTCCGCAACAAAAAGGGCTTCCCAGCCGTGATATCTCCGGCTTGACGTAGCTCCTCCTTAGCCGCTCTGATTTTAGAGCGGGTTTCCTTGGCTGCTACCATGGCTTTCTCCAGGTCCGCCGTCTTCGTTTGACTTTCCCTTTCAAGAAGCTCATAACATTCGACGGCATCTTTTAACTCAACTGCCATCTTGGCTATTTTCTCTTTGCTCTGGCAATGCGCAGCCTGTTCGGCTCTTAACTCTTCGACCGCCTTTAGGGCGGCCGCATCACTCCTCCTGGCTTGTTCCTTGGCTCGGGCAAGTTCCGCCGGAAGGGTCTCCACGGCGGCAGCTCCATCTACAGCCACAACATATTATAGATACGAGCATCATGCTCCTCTTAATATATGTTGACCACCGGAGAATACATACCCTGTGCCTCGTCAAGCCACCTGTTTACAAGCACGATGTCGGCATCTGCCGCATCAAGTTGCCGCTTCAGTTTGGCAGACTCACCAGTCCGGCTAGCCACCGGACCCTCAGCCGCCTGCACATGAAAGCGGCATGATCATTACCTGGGACTATGATCCTCTGTTTGCCGCCTTTTTCGACAGCAACCAGAGTCTCAGGGGCTACTATCTGCATAGGGCACACCTAGCATGTGCGGTACCATCAAAAATATACATATTACTTTGCGTACCTCAAAGCCTCTCAGCAGGCTCATAAAAGCTTCATGCAACCCGCTTTCGAAGAATGAAATCCTCTCAACCACCGTACCCATTAACGTACGATGCGCTTCTGAGATAGCCGCTTGCTCCAGAAGACTCATCAGTGCGTCCGGTCCCGCACCGGACAGTTCCGGACTCTTTCTGTCGCTCCCCTTAGAGCCGAATACTCCGGACTTCGGGAGGCCGAAGGGTCACCTTCTGACCTTGGTGGATCAGGAGAAATCCTTCGTGACGACACCTCTGGGTCGTCCGCCTCATGAGGCGGGGAGGCATGGGGAGGCGTTTTGCTCTCCATCATCTCCGGAAGAAGATCCCCCGAAGACGAACTCTGTCGAGAAGGGCTACGATCCGAACTACAAGACATACGTCTCGGTTATTGTCCTCGGAAATAAAGTAGGGTATATTTACTATCAAGTAATTTTGTTCTCCATCATCTCCGGAAGAAGATCCCCCGAAGACGAACTCTGTCGAGAAGGGCTACGATCCGAACTACAAGACATACGTCTCGGTTATTGTCCTCGGAAATAAAGTAGGGTATATTTACTATCAAGTAATTTTGTTTACTTACAGCTCGGTGGAGGGCTGATCCCCTCGCGGGCACTGTGTGGTAAGGATACCCTCCGGGGTAGGGCCCCGTGACAAAGATTTCTTCCCTCGTTTGGAAACCATTGTTTCCAAGTCTTCAGAGGGGGTCCTCTTCCTTCCTTGGGGAGATGGAATTTTAGATTCTTCTCCCCGGTTATTCTCCTTCGCGGAGGCACTAATTCCCCCGGTTTGGATGAATAATGAGTGAGGCCCGCTTTCGGCTTCCTTATTTCTCTCTTTATCTTACCCTGAGGGCGCTTGATAAGGTGCAAGCTCAAGCATCCTGGCTTGTACAGGATCCGGTGAGCCTTCGGGAAGGGGGGCCGAACACCTGATCATCTTCGTCTTTTTTATCCAGTCCTGGTCAAAGACTGACTTTTCAGAATGATGTTGTGATAGATAAAGAGACAACATGTTCGGCCGAAGAATTACTTACTTGGGTGTCTGGACGGTTGCAGTTTAGGCCCACATCCTCGGTGGTGTCCGGACACTTTATTCGTGATCCGAAGAAAAATCTGTACATCTCTTCGAGCGTCACGCGGAAGAACTGCTGAATGGTTCGCGGTCCTTCCGGGTTGAACTCCCACATATGGAGAGGTCGACGTTGGCTTGGCAGGACCCGTCGAACTAGCATGACTTGCATTACCTTGGCAAGGCTGACATCACTCTTGAGGAGATCCCAGATGCGACTCTGCAATGTCAGCACGTCATTAGCCGGCCCCCAGTCCAGCCCCTTGTTGACCCATGACGCCAGTTGTGGCAGGGCGCCCAAACGGAAGGCAGGGGCAGCTACCCACTCAGTACTTCGGGGAGCCGTGATGTAAAACCACTCCCGCTGCCACAAGTTGGACATCTCCGGGAAGGTTCCCTTTGGCCATGAAGCATCGACGCCTTTGCTTATTATGGCACCTCCGCACTATGCGTGTCGCCCATCGATCATCTTCGTCTTCACATTGAAGGTCTTGAGCCATAAGCCGAAGTGCGGGGTGATGCAGAGGAAGGCCTCACACACGACGATGAACGACGAGATGTGAAGGATGGAATCAGGAGCCAGATCATGGAAATCGAGCCTGTAATAGAACATGAGCCCTCTAACGAAGGGATCAAGACTAAAGCCTAGCCCTCGGAGGAAGTGGGAGACAAATACGACACTCTCGTTGGGTTTGGGAGTGGGGATGACCTGCCCTCGAGCAGGCAGCCTGTGTGAGATTTCGGCGGTCAGATACCTGGCTTCTCTTAGCTTCTTGATGTCCTCCTCTGTGACAGAGGAGGGCGTCCACCGACCTTGAAGGTTGGATCCGGACATGATTGAAGGAAGCGCTTAGCCTGGGCCTTGGGTGTTGGAACTCGAGGTGGGGGAAGGATTCGATTGAGTGCGAGAAGAAAGGGACAGGCCTTGGGCCCTTTATGAAGCGGGTGAATATCATGCGTCCTCCACGTGGCCGTTTGGAACTTGCCTAAAATCGAGGAGTCATACCAACAGGCACGATTGGGTTACCCATACCCGTATTGATGAGAATCCCGTGATAAGGGGAACACGATCTCTGCTTCGACAAGACGTGCCAATAAAACCGTCTCGCGAAATGTGAAGTGGCAGGCTGGGAGAACCAGTTCGAATAATGACCAGGCCGTGGTGTGATGTCACGTTATGAAAAGTTGTCCGCAGATTAGATTTGTGGAAATATTGTACTCTCTACGGTGGTATGTGGAATTTTTTTGCAGAGCCGGACACTATCCTTGTGTTCAAAATCTTCTATGGAGTATTCGGAGGAAGAACCCGCCTTGCAATGCCAAAGACAATCTGCACGCCGGACTCATCGTCATTGAAGCCTGGTTCAGGGGCTACTGAGGGAGTCCTGGATTAGGGGGTCCTCGGACAGCCGGACTATATACTTTAGCAGGACTATTGGACTATGAAGATACAAGATTGAAGACTTCGTCCCGTGTCCGGATGGGACTCTCCTTGGCGTGGAGGGCAAGCTTGGCAATACGGATATGTAGATCTCCTCCCTTGTAACCGACTCTGTGTAACCCTAGCCCCCTCCGGTGTCTATATAAACCGGAGGGTTTAGTCCATAGGACAACAACAATCATACCATAGGCTAGCTTCTAGGGTTTAGAGCATCTCCAGCCGCGCCCCCAACAGGCCCCCGACGTGACTTTTTCGGCGCCGGCGCCAAAAAAACGGCCCAGTCGCGCCCCCAGGACGACGAAAAGCGCCGGTTCGGCCCTTTTTTCCGCCCGGCGGCCGCAGGCCGAACCCGGCGCGCTGGGGGCGCTTGGGGGCTCCGGCGCAAGGGAAAAGCGCGGCTGGCCCACGCCGTCAGGTGAAAAGTCAAGATTTTCTTCCCCGACTCGCCTCCCACCCCCCGCGCTCTCGGCCGCCACTAGGTATATCCTCGTGGCGCCTCGCCGCCCTTCACCGGTAGATAGCCATTCCCCGCCGGAAAAATAGCAGAGGTTCGCCGCGGTAGCCCCTCCAACACCAGCTGGGCGTTTCCGGCCGCGGAGGGCGCGACGTGTGATGAAATATGAGTTTTTATTTGTTGAACTATATAGTTTGTATTGAACTATTTGTTGTTGAACTATTTTGTTGAAGTATTTGAATTTTCTGTGATGAAATATGTGATAAAAATATATTTATGTTGATAATTGAACGCCGAGCCACGGCGAACCACGCCGAATATGGGCCTATTCTCGCCCATATGGGCCTTTTTCGCCGAAATGGGGCTTCAAAAGTGGGCCAAAATCGGCGACTGGGGGACGACGACAGGGCGCAAAACCGCCCCCAGCGCTGAACGAATCGCCGGCTCGCCCCCAGGGGCCGATTTTTATGCGTCCTAGGGGGCCAACGGCTGGAGATGCTCTTAGCCTCTATGATCTCATGGTAGATCAACTCTTGTAATACTCATATCATCAAGATCAATCAAGCAGGAAGTAGGGTATTACCTCCATCGAGAGGGCCCGAACCTGGGTAAACATCGTGTCCCCCGCCTCCTGTTACCATCCGCCTTAGACGCACAGTTCGGGACCCCCTACCCGAGATCCGCCGGTTTTGACACCGACAGTGACATCCGATGGTGGCCGGCCATCTGGTGCCACTTCACAGAGCCGAAATTAACGGAAGTTCGTTCCCTTTCGGACACCCGCTCCGTGTGTGTCTTCCCTCACCTCTACTACACTAGATCTGTGATTTTATCTATGTGTCGGACGACCGGTGCCCGCCGGATGTCTGGTCCAACTTTTCTGTCCAGATGACCGGTGCCTGCCAGACGTCCGGTCCAACTTTTCTGTTCGGACGTCCGGTACCTGTCGGACGTCCGGTGTCTGTGCAGCATAAGTGACCTCCAACGGCCATTTTTGCACTTAGACTGTAAATGTCCTCTTCCCCACCCGTGGGGGAGTTGTCCAACATAGTGCAAAGATTCCAAGAACACCATTCTCTCTCACTCTCTCTTGCTTCCACCAAATCCTAGATCCCATGAGCATTCGTGCGGATTCTTGAGTGTTGTTCCAATCAAAATATAGAACGTCTCTCTCTTCTCCTCTCAACCAAAGGAATTCGTGATTGGAGCAAGTTTTGAGCGGTTCCCTTGATCTTGTTATTCTTGGAGGTTGGAGACTCCTAGGTGGTAGGAGTCATTCGGAGAGGAATCAGCCATTTTGATTACCCCCGGAAAGTTTGTGAGGGTTTGGAGACCACCCCAAGGTCTACCACTAGTGGTTGAGAAACACCTTCATGGTGTTGTCTCTAAGGGAGAATAGGGTGAGCCTTCGTGGTGTTGGTGTGCCTTCGTGGTAACATCCACCTCTCTAACGGTGACGTAGCTTTCCTCCAAGGAAGTGAACATCGGCATACATCCTCGTCTCTCGAAGTTGCGGTTTTTCCTAACCCTAACTTCCTACTTGTGGTTACTTGTTTCTTAGTCTTTACTTATATCATATTGTGCTTGCTTACTCACTTACTTGTGTTACTTGCTTACCTTGGTTAGCTCTTCACATCTTGCTTGCAATTGTTAGGCTTACTTTCATATTCTGCATTATTGCCTAAAATTGCTAAGTAACAATTAAAATTTGTAATTGTACCTATCCACCCCCCTCTAGGTCCATCCCGGTCCTTTCAATGGACCAATCAAAAATTATAGATACGTTGCAAACGTATCAGATAGATAGCATGATGTTTTCATGGCTTGTTTGTTTTTTGATGGCATTGCTACGCTAGATGATTGCACATCTCGGTACACCGCCGGAGGCATTCATATAGAGTCATATCTTTGTTCTAGTATAGAGGTTTAATTCTTGAGTTGTAAGTAAATAAAAGTGTGATGATGATCATTATTAGAGCATTGTCCCATGTGAGGAAAGGATGATGGAAGCTATGATTCCCTCACAAGTTGGGATGAGTCTCCGGACTTTAAAAATAAAAAATAAAAGAGGCCAAAGAGCCCCCCCAAAAGAGGCCAAATAGCCCAAAACAAAAAATAAATAATAAATAATAAATAATAAATAAAAAATGAGATAAAAAGAGAGAAGGGTCAATGCTACTATCCTTTACCACACTTGTGCTTCAGAGTAGCACCATGTTTTTATATAGAGAGTCTCCTATGCTGTCACTTTCATATACTAGTGGGAGTTTTTAATTATAGAACTTGGCTTGTATATTCCGGTGATGGGCTTTCTCAAAATGCTCGAGGTCTTCATGAGCAAGAAAGTTGGATGCACACCCACTTAGTTTTTAGTTTGAGCTTTCATACACTTATAGCTCTAGTGCATCCGTTGCATGGCAATCCCTACTCACCTGCATCGATATCAATTGATGGGCTTCACCATAGCCCATTAATTTGCCTAGTTGATGTGATACTTTCTCCTTTTTATCTTCTCCTCACAACCTCCACCATATTCTATTCCACCTATAGTGCTATATCCATGGCTCACGCTCATGTATTGCATGAAAATTGTAAAAGCTTAAGAGCGTTAAAAGTATGAAACAATTGCTTCGCTCGTCATCGGGGTTGTGCATGATGAAATACTTTGTGTGATGAAGATGTAGCATAGCCAAACTATATGATTTTGTAGGGATAACTTTCTTTAGCCATGATATTGTGAGAAGACATGATTTTGTAGGGATAACTTTCTTTAGCCATGATATTGTGAGAAGTATTATTGTCTTTATGTCAAAATATAGACTATTGCTTTGAATCACTCGTGTCTCAATATTCATGCCATGATTAGATTATGTGATCAAGATTATGCTAGGTAGCATTCCACATCAAAAATTATCCTTTTTATCATTTACCTACTCGAGGACGAGTAGGAATTAAGCATGGGGATGCTGTGACGTCTCCGTCGTGTCTATAATTTTGGATTGTTTCATGCCAATATTCTATAACTTTCATATACATTTGGCAACTTTTTATATTATTTTTGGGACTAACATATTGATCCAGTGCCCAGTGCCAGTTCTTGTTTGTTGCATGTTTTTTGTTTCGCGGAATATCCATATCAAACGGAGTCCAAACGCGATAATAACTTACTGAGATTTTTTGGGAATATATGTGATTTTGGGGAAAAAGAATCAACGCAAGACAATGCCCGAGGGGCCCGTAAGCCCTAGTGGGGCGCCCCCTACCCTGGGCGCACCTGGGAGGCTTGTGGCCACCCCGTAGGTCGGTTGGAGGTGTCCTTCGGCCGCAAGGAAGCTTAAATCCGGATAAAAATTGTGTTAAAATTTCAGTGCAATCGGATTTACGGTTCTCCGGGAATATAAGAAACGGTGAAAGGCTAGAAAACAGGAACGTGGAAACAGAAGGAAACAGAGAGAGGTATCCAATCTCGGAGGGGCTCTTGCCCCTCCGCCACCATGGAGGCCAAGGACCAGAGGGGAAACCCTCCTCCCATCTAGGGGGATGTCAAGGAAGAAGAAGAAGAAGAAGGAGGGGGCTCTCTCCCCCTCTCTCCCAGTGGCGCCGGAACGCCCCCGGGGCCATCATCGTGACGGTGATCTACACCATCAACTTCGCCCCCGTCATCACCAACTCTGTCCCCCTCTATGCAGTGCTGTAATACCTCTTCTCCCCGCTGTAATCTCTACTTGAACATGGTTCTCAATGCTATGTATTATTTCCCAATGATGTATGGCCATCCTATGATATTTGAGTGGATCCGTTTTTTCCTATGGGTTAATTAATGATCGTGATTGGTTTGAGTTGTATGTTTTATTATTGGTGCTATCCTATAGTGCTCTCCGTGTCGTGCAAGCGTGAGAGTCCCTGCTGTAGGGTTTGCAATATGTTCATGATTCACTTATGGTGGGTGGCGTGAGTGACAGAAGCACAGACCCGAGTAAGTAGGTTGTTTGCGTATGGGAGTAAAGAGGACTTGATACTTTACTTCTATGGTTGGGTTTTACCTTAATGATCTTTAGTAGTTGCGGATGCTTGCTAGAGTTCCAATCGTAAGTGCATATGATCCAAGTAGATAAAGTATGTTAGCTTATGCCTCTCCCTCATATAAAATTGCAATAATGATTACCGGTCTAGTTATCGATTGCCTAGGGACAAATAACTTTCTTGTGACAAAAAGCTCTCTACTAAACTAACTTAATTGTTTCCTTATCTAAACAGCCCCTAGCTTTTATTTACGTGTCCTTTATTATCTTTCAAACCTAGCCCTTTACACCTACAAAGTACTTCTAGTTTCATACTTGTTCTAGGTAAAGCGAATGTTAAGCATGCGTAGAGTTGTATCGGTGGTTGATAGAACTTGAGGGCATATTTGTTCTACCTTTAGCTCCTTGTTGGGTTCGACACTCTTACTTCCCGAGAAATGCTACAATTGATCCCCTATACTTGTGGGTTAGCATAGAGGCCCTCCGTGATCGAATCCCCCTCCGGTAGAGTACTGGAAAAGGCCCCAAGATGGGATCTCACGAGAACAGAAGCTTGCGGCGATGGAAAAGTATTTCTGGTGTGCCCTCTGACGTAAGGGGAATATTTGGGTATTTATAGAGCTGGAATTAGGGTATCTGCAATGGGCCCACAAGCCTAGGGGCGCTCGCCTGGACGCGCCCTGAGGGCTTGTAGCTCCCTCCTGGGTCTTCTGGCCTCCTCCCGAAGCTTCGTGGTTGTCTTATGGTCCAAAAAAATCTTCAGAAAGTTTCATTCCGCTTGGACTCCATTTGGTATTGATTTTCTGTAGAAGACAAAAACAAGGAAAAAACAGCAACTCACACTGGGCACTAGGTTAATATGTTAGTCTCAAAAAATGATATAAAATATCAAATAAATGCATATAAAACATCCAAGATAGATAATATAATAGCATGGAACAATAAAAAATTATAAATATGTTGGAGACGTATCAAGCATCCCCAAGCTTAATTCCTTCTCGTCCTCGAGTAGGTAAATGATAAAAACAAATTTTTTGATGTGGAATGCTACCTAACATGTTTATCAATGTAATTTTTCTTGTTGTGGCATGAATATTCAGATCCATAAGATTCAAAACAAAGGTTTAATATTGACATAAAGACAATAATACTTCAAGCATACTTATAAATCAATCATGTCTTCTCAAAATATCATGGCTAAACAAAGTTATCCCTACAAAATCATATAGTCTGGCTATGCTCCATCTTCATCACACAAAGTATTTCATCATGCACAACCCCGATGACAAGCCAAGCAATTGTTTCATACTTTTAATGTTCTCAAGCCTTTTAAATTTTCACGCAATACATGAGTGTGAGCCATGGATATAGCACTATAGGTGGAATAGAATATGGTGGAGGTTGTGAGGAGAAGACAAAAAGGAGAAAGTCGCACATCAACTAGGCAAATTAATGGGCTATGGAGATTCCCATCAATTGATATCGATGCAAGTGAGTAGGGATTGCCATGCAATGGATGCACTAGAGCTATAAGTGTATGAAAGCTCAAAAGAAAACTAAGTGGGTGTGCATCCAACTTGCTTGCTCACGAACACCTAGGGCAATTTGAGGAATCTTATCATTGAAATGTACAAGCCAAGTTCTATAATGAAAATTCCCACTAGTATATGGAAGTGATAAAATAAGAGACTCTCTATAATGAAGAACATGGTGCTACTTTGAAGCACAAATGTGGAAAAAGGATAGTAACATTGTCCCTTCTCTCTTTTTCTCTCATTTTTTTCTTTTGGGCTCTTTGGTCTCTCTTTTATCGTCCAAATCCTCATCCCGACATACGGGGGAATCATAGTCTCCATCATTCTTTCCTCACATGGTACAATGCTCTAATAATGATGATCATCACACTTTAATTTAATTACAACTCAAGAATTACAACTTGATACTGGAACAAAGATATGACTCTATATGAATGCCTCCAGCGGTGTACCGGGATGTGCAATGATCTACTGTGACATGTATAAAAAATATGAACGATGGCCAAGCCACAAATACTATGTTAACTATATGATCACACAAAGCAATATGACAATGATGGTATGTGTCATAATAAACAGAACGGTGGAAGTTGCATGGCAATATATCTCAGGATGGCCATGGAAATGCCATAATAGGTAGGTATGGTGGCTATTTTGAGGAAGGGTGTACGGTGGGTTTAATGCACCGGCGAAAGTTACGCGGTACTAGAGAGGCTAGCAATGGTGGAAGGGTGAGAGTGTGTATATTCCATGGACTCAACATTAGTCATAAAGAACTCACATACTTATTGTAAAAATTTATTAGTGTCGGGTGGTAGGTGCGACATATGCCAATGGGTGGCTTATCATTGTGGGAGCCAGTAAGACGTCGCCGGTGCCTGGAAACGGGATGAGGCGAAGACATGCTCGCCGGCGAATCTTACCCAGGTTCGGGGCTCTCCGTGGAGATAACACCCCTAGTCCTGCTCTGCGGGGTTTCCGCATGATCACTAGATCAGAAAGAGTAGCTACAAGTGCTCCTTGAGCTGTGTGGTTCAATGGAGGAGAAGAGCAAGTCTAGCTCTCGCTTCCCTCTCTATATGGTGTGTGTGTAACTCTAAGAAGCCAACCCTTTGCATGGGTGCCCCGGGGGGTTTATATAGGCCTACCCCTCGGGGGTACAATTGTAATCCGGCTGGGCACGGGTCCCAGCCATCAGTGTCTGTGCTCGCCGGCTTCTCCGCCGGCCGTTGGGGCCCGCCGACTGGTGGGTCCCGCCGGCTGCCGGCCTATTGGTCGACAGGCCGGCCCCACCGCCCGGGGTCCTGTCGGCGGCTGTTTACTGTAGCCTCGCCCCTGATGACGAGGGCTTTGTCGAGGTAAGCGTGGCTACAGTGTGCCGCCTCGAGGGCTCTCACTGTAGCCTTTCCTTGTCTTGTCTTCTTAATGTGGCGCATGCTTCGAGGGAGGGGGTAGACGGCTTCTGGGGGCCGGCTACGCCCCTGGCCGACTGGGGGAGGACGGGCCGCCTTCGTGCCTCTCTTTGGCTAAACGGGCCCACCGCCCGCGGGCCGTACTGGCGTCTGTAGTGGATGACGTTGAGGCCTGCATGGCTACAGTGCCGAGCCGGACGGGAGATGGCTGACCCGTACGGCGTCCTGCGGCCATGCCTGCCTCGGGATTCAGGGGTAGTGGGCCGCACTGTAGCCGCACCCCGTCTTGTCGTCGTTATGTGGGCGTAGTTTTGGTGGGTGCGGTCTTGGCCGGCTTCTTGGAGTCGGCGCTCTCCATGGCCGACTCTTGGGAGTCGGCGCTCTCCACGGCCGGCTTCCTGGAGTCGGCCATCTCGTAGTTATCTTGGGGGAGGTTCCTGAGACTGGATCGCCTTCTGGGAGTCGGCTCCTGGGGTAGCCGGCCGGGGGAAGGCGGCCCAATGCTTCGAATGCTTGAAGGCTCAAATGGCCTGATAATTTTTGAAGAGCCAGGGGTAGTCGGTTAGGCTACCCGTGGCCATTTACTCCGACAATTAGCCATCAAAGCAAAGTACTAATATGCATGGTCCTAGGGGGATAGATTGGTAGGAAAAGACCATCGCTCGTCCCCGACCGCCACTCATAAGGAAGACAATAAAAAATAAATCACGCTCTAACTTCATCGCATAACGATAGACCATACATGCATGCTTCGGGAATCACAAACCTTAACACAAGTATTCCTACTAATCCACAATTACTCTCTAGCATGACTCTAATATCACCATGTTTATATCTCAAAACAAATGCAAGGAATCAAACTTCTCATATACTCAATGCCCTTTATGAAAGTTTTTATTATATCCCTCTTGGATACCCATCATATTAGGACCAAATTATTAACCTAAGAAAATTGCCATACTATTTTTAAGACTCTCAAAATAATATAAGTGAAGCATGAGAGTTCATCAATTTCTACAAAATAAAACTACCGCCATGCTCTAAAAAGATATAAGTGAAGCACTAGAGCAACTACCTAGCTCAAAAGATATAAGTGAAGCACATAGAGTATTCTAATAAATTCACGATTAGTGTGTGTCCCTCGCAAAACGTGTGTACAGCAAGGATGATTGTGGAAAACTAAAAAAGCAAGGACTCATATAATACAAGACCCTCCAAGCAAAACACATATCATGTGGTGAATACAAATATAGCCTCAAGTAAATTTACCGATGTATTGAAGACAAAAGAGGGGATGCCATCCGGGGCATCCCCAAGTTTAGATGCTTGGTTGTCCTTGAATATTACCTTGGGGTGCCTTGGGAATCTCCAATCTTAGGATCTTGCCACTCCTTATTCCGTAGTCCATCAAATCTGTACCCAAGACTTGAAAACTTCAGAACACAAAACTTAACAGAAAACTCGTAAGCTCCGTTAGCATAATAAAGCAAATAACCACTTTAGGTACCGTTGTGAACTCATTATAAATTTATGTTGGTGTTATATCTACTGTATTCCAACTTCTCCATGGTTCATACCCCCCGATACTACCCATAGATTCATAAAAATAAGCAAACAACACAATGAAAACAGAATCTGTCCAAAACAAAACCGTCTATAGTAATCTGAAAATTTCATATACTTATGTAACTCCAAACATTCTGAAAAATTAGGAAAACCTGGGAAATTTGTATATAAATCTTTTGAAAATAATTCAGATCAAAAGCACGCTTCTGTGAGTTTCTAAAATTCTAGCAATAAGCTCAAAAGTTTCTGTTTTTCAGCAAGATCAAATCAACTATCATCATAGACCATCCCAAAGGCTCAACTTGGCACAAACACTAATTAAAACTCTTAAAACAATAAAAATAGAAGCAGAATTGTGTATTCTCATAAAAACAGAAAAGAAAAATATTGGTTTGTCACCCAACAAGCGCTTTCCTTTAAAGCCTTTTAGCCAGGCATCGATAATTTTAATGATGCTAACATGAAATATAGCAACTGAAACACGAAGAGAGCATCATGTAGCATATGAAAGCAAGTTTAAGTCTAACATACTTCCTATGTATAGGAACTTTATAAGCAAACAAATTATCAAGACAAGCAAAAACTAGCGCATGCAATGAAGAAGAAAGAAACAATAGCAATCTCAACATAACGTGAGGTAATTTAGTAACATGAAAATTTCTATAACCATATTTTCCTCTCTCATATAATTACATGTAGGATCATATTCAAATTCAACAATATAGCTACCATATAAAATTTTATCTTCATGATCCACATGCATGCAAAGTTGACACTCTTCCAAAGTAGTGGGATTATCATCAACTAAACCATGACCTCTCCAAGCCCACTTTTATCAAAAATTTCATGAGATCGAAAGCTCTCCAAATATGTGGGATTGTTTTTTCCTAGAGTTGACACTCTCCCAAACGCACTTTCAATATTACCGCAAACACATTCATCATGAGGCTTAAATAAATTTTCAAGATCATAAGAAGAATCACCCCAATCATGATCATTGCAATGAGTAGTGGACATATCAAAATTAGCATCCCCAAGCTTGGGGTTTTGCATATTATTAGCACAATTGAAATTAATAGAATTTATAATAACACCTTTGCAATGATGCTTTCCATTCAAGGAGCTATCATGAATCACATCATAGATTTCCTCTTTTAGCACTTCATCACAATTTTCACATTCACGAATTTCAAGCAAAACTTCATAGAGATAATCTAGTGCACTCAACTCACTAGAAATTGGTTCATCATAATTGGATCTTTTAAAAAAGATTAGCAAGTGGACGAGGATCCATAAGCTTTTTGTTTTCTGATTTTCACTAAACACACAATTATGCCGAGCAAACAAGCAAACAAACTAAGTAAGACATAAAGGCAAATATTTTTGTGATTTTCTGAAAACATTTTAGAAGTGGGGGAGAGGAAAACGATAGGCAAATGGTGAATAATGTAAGTGCACGAGATGAGAGTTTATGATAGGTACTTGGTAGGCTTGATATAGAACCTCCCCAGCAACGACACTAGAAATTCTTCCTGCTACTTCTTGAGCTTGCGTAATTTTTCCCTTGAAGAGGAAAGGGTGATGCAGCAAAGTAGAGATACCTATTTCCCTTAGTTAAGAACCAAGGTACCAATCTAGTAGGAGGTACACACAATTCCCCAATAGATGCACCTGCACAAACTAACAAACACTTGGACACAACGCAAAAAAGGGGTTGTCAATCCCTTCACGGTCACTAGCAAGAGTGAGATCTGATAGAGATAGTTATAAAAGATAATTAAAAGGGAAAATAAAATAAAGGTAAATAAATTGCAGCAATGTATTTTTTGGGTTTTTGGTTTTATAGATATCAAAATATATGATGAGAAATAGACCCGGGGGCCATAGTTTTCACTAGAGGCTTCTCTCTTGAAAGAACACATACGGTGCGTGAACAAATTACTGTTGAGCAATTGATAGAAAAGTGCAAAGTTATGACAATATCTAAGGCAATGATCATGAATATTGGCATCATGTATGTGACAAGTAGACTGACTCCTGCCTACATCTATTACTATTACTCCACACATCGACCGCTATCCAGCATGCATCTAGTGTATTAAGTTAACAAGAACGGAGTAACACCTTAAGCGAGATGACATGATGTAGAGGGATAGATCCAATCAATATAGTAAAAACCCAATCTATTTATCCTTAATGGAAAAAATACAAATATGTGCCTCGCTACCCCTACTGTCACTAGGTGAGGACACCGCAAGATTGAACCCATCACAAAGCACCTCTCCCATTGCAAGAAAAACCAATCTAGTTGGCCAAACCAAATCGATAGGTCGGAGAGAAATACAAAGCTATCTTAATCATGCATAAAAGAGTTCAGAGAAGACTCAAATAATATCCATAGATAATCTGATCATAAATCCACAATTCATCGGATCTCAACAAACACACCACAAAAGAAGATTACATCGAATAGATCTCCAAGAACATCGAGGAGAACATTGTATTGAAGATCAAAGAGAGAGAAGAAGCCATCTAGCTACTCGCTATGGACCTGTAGGTCTGTGGTAAACTACTCACACATCATCGAAAGGGCAACAAGGTTGGTGTAGAGGCCCTCAGCGATCGAATCCCCCTCAGGCAGAGTACCGGAAAAGGCCCCGAGATGGCTCTAACGAGAACAGAAGCTTGCAGGAGCGGAAAAATATTTCAGGTGTGCCCTCTGATGTAAGGGGAATATTTGGGTATTTATTGAGTTGGACTAGGGTTAGGAGATCTGCAAGGGGCTCACAAGCCTAGGGGACGCCCCTGGGCGCACCCTGAGGGCTTGTGGATCCCTCATGGGTCTTCTAGCCTCCTCCCGAAGCTTCGTGGTTGTCTTCTGGTCCAAGAAAAATCCTCAAAAAGTTCCGTTCCGTTTGGACTACGTTTGGTATTGATTTTATGTAGAAGACAAAAACAAGGAAAAAAACAGCAACTAGCACTGGGCACTAAGTTAATAGGTTAGTCCAAAAAAATAGCATATCAATGCATATAAAACATCCAAGATAGATAATATAATAGCATGGAACAATAAAAAATTATAGATACTTGGAGATGTATCAACCACTCCTCTTCCAAGCTCCTAATGGCATGTGGTAGAACAACCTTTACAAAAAGAGGTCTCAACTCTGCTCAACTAGCAACATGGTACTATTCCCTAAAAAAAGCAATGTGGTACTAAACATCCCACCATTTAGAACATCTACAGCCGGACACCCCAAACCAGCCTCAAACGCCCGGGTGGATGGCCTGGTCACTGATCGGTCACGAAAATTTGCCCCAGACGGCCGCCTCAAACACCTGGGCTGACCATTACCCCTGATATCCAGCCCAAATATGGGGCGGATATGGGACCCCCCCCCCCCCGGCGCGTCTGCCATGTCAGACCCGGCCCCATGCTAGCCCACCCGACCCCACATATATTCCTTCACATCCGCTCGCCGGACCAAACCCTAGCCACTTGCTTCCACTCCCCTTTGCCACCCAAGCTCCCATCCGATGATCTCCTGCCTTCTCAGGCATGGTGGGCAATGGATCCAAGTCCTTCACCTCCAGATCCGTCGACCCCGAGCTCATCCATGCGTCCCCGATGAGGAGATGGTCATCTGGCTTGCGCTTCACCGTTCTCGGGAGGAGGCCTGTGCGAGGCAGTGCTAGGACTCCTTCTGTTTGGAATCCACTGCGTCCAACCAAATGGCGGATGATCCGATGCTAGGTGTGCCGCTGCTGCCTCACCAGAGGCGGTCCGACCCGTCTGGCATCCGAACACGGTGGCGGAAGCGCAACCCCTCTAGTGGCGCCAAGGCCATGGACCATCATGGGCGTCATCCGACAGAAACATGGCATGGCATGTCCGGCATGCGAGGCAGCAAGTGCAGGAGGCGGCGGTAGCCCTCGTGGCGGTGGACGTCGGCAAGGCAGAGTCGCATTCTTCAACACCCCGTATGGTGCACCAGTCCGAGCGCCGCAACCGCATCATGGTTGTCGGTCTCTAAGAACCTATATATGAGTTGTGAGCAACAACCCTTTGAGAGTTTGGCCAGGGACTGAACACGTCTAAATTTTCCTAAGTTACGATGAACGATGGTGGGATGAACTGTAGATGAACACAAAGAGCTACTCAGGTCCGGGCCACCTTCTTGGTGTAATACCCTACTCCTGCCTTATTTCTTATTGCAATGGTAGAGAGCTACAATGTGTCTATTACAAAATCAAAAGATCGACCCCCAGTGAGGCTTCGGTCTCCCATGTTTATAGTGTCGATAGAGGACCTACCAGAGGCTCCAATTGGTTGAATATGCATTGGAATAGGCTAGCCTACCTTGTACCATGGTGGCATGGTTGCCCATGGCATGCTTGTACGAGTGATGATAACGACCTCCTGGGGCAGTGTGTTACCCCCTGGGTACTTACGTTCCTCTTCGGTATACGTCGGATGGCAGCGACGTACTGCTACTGTAGTAGTGTAGACAACACGTGGATCTTATAGTGGCTGTTGGGGATGACTTTGTCCACACGGATCCTACCGGAGCTTACGCGTGAGGACTGGCCGTACACCCTCAGCCTGCCACCTAGATCCGGTAGCCATCCTTCAAGGCATGGGTTGCTACTCATCTTCCCCGTGATCGAGGTCTTCTCTTTAAGGACGTGTTGACGCATCTTCCAGGGAGCCCATCCATGTCATGTCTTGAGCCGCTCTTATTTTCGTAGGCCAAAGTCTGCCGTATATTGTGAAGCCTTCCAAAGCCTTCCTTCCTGTCCAAGAAAGGCGCATGGCCCAATTTGTTTTAGGCCCAACGCGCCAGGCTGTCACCACCCTAGTTTAATTTAGGCTGACAGTAGCCCCTGAGCCCATCTTTCTCTCACCCGATAGTGGTAGCGAAGAGGAGGATGGGGCCAAGTAACCCTAGGGATGTGACATGTGGCAGCCCCGGCCGTCTCATGGGGACTAACGAAACAAACCCTTGTTCTGTCATAAGAGCAGAGGCTAATTTATTACCCCACGAGAAACGGGCCACCTTCTCGGCTTCCCGGCTGCTCCCATCATTCTTCAGAGGTCGTGGGTCACTGATAACCCACAAGTATGGGGGATCGCAACAGTTTTCGAGGGTAGAGTATTCAACCCAAATTTATTGATTCGACACAAGGGGAGCCAAAGAATATTCTCAAGTATTAGTAGCTGAGTTGTCAATTCAACCACACCGGAAAGACTTAATATCTGCAGCAAAGTATTTAGTAGCAAAGTAGTATGGAAGTAACGGTAACGGAGGCAAAAGTAAGAGTAGCAGTTTTGTAGTAATCGTAACAGTGGCAACGGAAAAGTAACTTAGCAAAGATCAATATGGAATGAACTCGTAGGCAATGGATCAATGATGGATAATTATGTCGGATAGCATTCATCATGCAACAGTTATAACATAGGGTGACACGGAACTAGCTCCAATTCATCAATATAATGTAGGCATGTGTTCCGAATATACTCATACGTGCTTATGGAAAAGAACTTGCATGCCATATTTTGTCCTACCCTCCCGTGGCAGCGGGGTCCTATTGGAAACTAAGGGATATTAAGGCCACCTTTTAATAGAGAACCGGGCCAAAGCATTAGCACTTAGTGAATACATAAATCCTCAAACTACGGTCATCACCAGGAAGTGTCCCGACTATTGTCACTCCGGGGTTGCGGATCATAACACGTAGTAGGTGACTATAACTTGCAAGATAGGATCAAGAACACAAATATATTCATGAAAACATAATAGGTTCACATCTGAAATCATGGCACTCGGGCCCTAGTGACAAGCATTAGGCATAGCAAAGTCATAGCAATATCAATCTTAGAACATAGTGGATACTAGGGATCAAACCCTAACAAAACTAGCTCTATTACATGGTAAATCTCATCCAACCCATCACCATCCAGCAAGCCTACGATGGGATTACTCATGCACGGTGGTGAGCATCATAAAATTGGTGGTGGAGGATGGTGTATGATGACGATGGCGACGATTTCCCCTCTCCGGAGCCCAAAACGGACTCTAGATCTACCCTCCCGAGTAAGAACAGGAGGTGGCGGCGGCTCCGTATCGTAAAATGCGATGAATCCTTCTCTTTGGTTTTTTCCTCCCCGAACATGAATATATGGAGTTGGAGTTGAGGTCGGTGGAGCTTCATGGGACCCACAAGATAGGGGGGCACGCCCAGGGGGGTAGGGCGCGCCCCCACCCATGTGGACAGGGTGTGGGTCCCCTCTGGTTGATTATTTTGCCAATATTTTTTATTTATTCCAAAAATAATCTCCGTGAAGTTTCAAGTCATTCCGAGAACTTATATTTCTTTACAAAAATAACACCATGGGAATTCTGCTGAAAACAACGTCAGTTTGGGTTAGTTCCATTCAAATCATGCAAATTAGAGTCCAAAACAAGGGCAAAAGAGTTTGGAAAAGTAGATACGATGGGGACATATCAACTCCCCCAAGCTTAACCCATTGCTTGTCCTCAAGCAATTCAGTTGACAAACTGAAAGTGATAAAGAAAAACTTTTACAAACTCTGTTTGATCTTGTTGTTGCAAATATGTAGAGCCAGCAATTTGAGTTTTCAGCAAAGATAATGAACTAACCATATTCACAATAACATTTAGGTCTCACATTTACTCATATCAATGGGACAATCAACTAGCGAGCAATAATAATAAATCTCGGATGACAACACTTTTTCAAAACAATCATGATATGATATAACAAAATGGTCTCTCACTAGCCCTTTCTGAGACCGCAAAACATAAATGCAGAGCACCCCGGAAGATCAAGGATTGACTAGACATTATAATTCATGGAAAAATAGATCCAGTCACAGTCATACTCAATATAAATTAATAACAATGCATACAAATGACAGTGGTGCTCTCTAACTTGTGCTTTTTATAAGAGGATGATGACTCAGCAATAACAGTAGGCCCTTCACAGAGGGAAGCAGGGATTTGTAGAGGTGCCAAAGCTCGAGTTTTTGAAATAGAGATGAATAATATTTTGAGCGGCATGCTTTCATTGTCAACATAACAACCAAGAGATATTGGTATCTTCCATACTAGATACATTATAGGTGGTTCCCAAACAGAAAGGTAAAGTTTATACTCCCCCACTACCAACAAGCACATTCCACGGCTGGTCCGAAACAATGGGTACCGTCCAATTAACAACAGTCCTGGGGGAGTTTTGTTTGCAATTATATTTTGATTTGATTTGAGCATGGGACTGGTCATCCCGATTACCAGCCATTTTTTCGTGAATGATGAGCGGTGTCCACTCATCGTGAGAATAACCCACCTAGCATGGGAGATATTGACATACCTAGTTGCTACATGAGCGATTCGAGCATACAAAACATATTATCATTTGAAGGTTTAGAGTTTGGCACATGCAAATTTACTTGGAACGGCAGGTAAATACCGCATATAGGTAGGTATGGTGGACTCATGTGGAACAAATTTGGGTTTATGTAAGTAGATGTGTCGGTGTCAAAACCGGCGGATCTTGGGTAGGGGGTCCCGAACTGTGCGTCTAAGGCGGATGGTAACAGGAGGCGGGGGACACGATGTTTACCCAGGTTCGGGCCCTCTCGATGGACTTCCTGCTTGATTGATCTTGATGATATGAGTATTGCAAGAGTTAATCTACCACGAGATCGAAGAGGCTAAACCATAGAAGCTAGCCTATGGTATGATTGTTGTTGTCCTACGGACTAAACCCTCTGGTTTATATAGACACCGGAGGGGGCTAGGGTTACACAGAGTCGGTTACAAGGGAGGAGATCTACATATCCGTATTGCCAAGCTTGCCTTCCACGCCAAGGAGAGTCCCATCCAGACACGGGACGAAGTCTTCAATCTTGTATCTTCATAGTCCAACAGTCCGGCTAAAGTATATAGTCTGGCTGTCCAAGGACCCCCTAATCCAGGACTCCCTCAGTAGCCCCTGAACCAGGCTTCAATGACGATGAGTCTGGCACGCAGATTGTCTTCGGCATTGCAAGGCGGGTTCTTTCTCCGAATACTCCATAGAAGATGTTGAACACAAGGATAGTGTCCGGCTCTGCAAAACAAATTCCACATACCACCGTAGAGAGAATAATATTTCCACAAATATAATCTGCTAACATCTTTTCATAATGTGACGTAATGCCGTGGTCTGGTCATGACGAACCGTTTTTCCCGTGCCTGCCACTGCACGTGTTGCGAGGCGGGTTTATTGGCACGTCCTGTCGAAGCAGAGATCGTGTCCCTCTTTTCACGGGATCTCATCAATACGGGTGTGGGTAATCCAATCGTGCCTGTTGGTATGACTCCTCGATTGTAGGCAGGTTCCAAATGGCCACGCGGAGAACGCTTGATATTCACGCTCTTTATAAAGGGGCCAAGGCATGTCCTTCTCTTCTCGCACTCAATCGAATCCTTCCCCCACCTCGAGTTCCAACACCCAAGGCTCAGGCTAGGCGCTTCGGACCTTCAGTCATGTCCGGATCCAACCTTCAAGGTCGGTGGATGCCCTCCTCTGTCACAGAGGAGGACATCAAGAAGCTAAGAGAAGCCAGGTATCTGACCGCCGAAATCTCGCACAGGCTGCCTGCTCGAGGGCAGGTCATCCCCACTCCCGAACCCAATGAGAGTGTCGTATTTATTTCCCACTTCCTCCGACGGCTAGGCTTTAGTCTTGATCCCTTTGTCAAAGGGCTTATGTTCTACTACGGGCTCGATTTCCATGATCTGGCTCCGGATTCCATCCTTCACATCTCATCGTTCATCGTTGTGTGTGAAGCCTTCCTCTGCATCACCCCACACTTCGGGTTATGGCTCAAGACCTTCAATGTGAAGCCGAAGATGATTGAGGGGCGACACGCAAAGTGCGGAGGCGCCATAATAAACAAAGGCGCCGATGCTCCATGGCCAAAGGGTTCCTTCCCGTAGACATCCAAGTTATGGCAGCGGGAGTGGTTTTACATCACCGCTCCCCGAAGCGCTAAGTGGGTAGTTTCCCCCGCCTTCCGTCTGCCCCCCCCCCCCGCCACAATTGGCGTCATGGGTCAACAAAGGGCTGGACTGGGGGGCCAGCTAATGATGTGCCGACGTTGCAGAGCCGCATCCGAGATCTCTTCAAGGGAGATGTCAGCCTTGTCAAGGTAATGCAAGTCATGCTAGTTCGTCGGGTCCTGCCATGCCAACGTCGACCTCTCCGTATGTGGGAGTTCAACCCGGAAGGACCGCGAACTATTCAGCAATTCTTCGGCGCGACGCTCGAAGAGATGTATGGATTGTTCTCCGGATCACGAATAAAGTGTCCGGACACCATCGAGGATGCGGGTCTGAACTGCAATCGTCCAGACACCCAAGTAAGTAATTCCACGGCCGAACACGTTCTCTTTTAATTTACCACAACATCATTGTGGAAAGTCGCCTTTTGACCAGGACTGGATAAAAAAGGCAAAGATGATCAGGTGTTCGGCCCCCCTTCCCGAGGGCTCACCGGATCCTGTACTAGCCAGGATGCTTGAGCTTGCGCCTTATCAAGCCCATCAGGGGAAGATAAAGGGAGGAAAAAAGAAGCCGAAAGCGAGCCTCACTCATTATTCATCCAAATCGGGGGAATTAGTGCCTCTGCGAAGGAGGATAACCGGGGAGAAGAATCTAAAATTCCCTCTCCCCAAGGAAGGATGAGGGACGCCTCTGAAGACTTGGAAACAATGGTTCAAATGAGGGAAGAAACCTTTGTCAGAGGGCCCTACCCCAGAGGGCATCCTTACCGCACAGTACCCGCATGGGGACCAGCCCTCCACCGAGTTGTAAGTAAACAAAAGTACTTTATAGTAAATATACCCTGCTTCATTTCTGAGAACAATAACCAACACGTATGTCTTGTGGTTCGGATCGTAGCCCTTCTCGACAGAGTTCGTCTTCGGGGGATCTTCTTCCGGAGATGATGGAGAGCGAAATGCCTCCCCGTGCCTCCCCGCCTCGTGAAGCGGACGACCCTGAGGTGTCGTCACGGAGGATTTCTCCTGATCCGACAAGGCCAGAGGGTAACCCTTCGGCTACCCGAAGTCCGGAGTATTCGGCTCCCAAGGGGAGCAACAGAAAGAGTCCGGGACTATCCGGTGCGCGACCAGACGTACTGATGAATCTTCTGGAGCAAGCGGCTATCTCAGAAGCGCATCGTACGCTAATGAGTACGGTGGTTGAGAGGATTTCATCCGCCGAAAGCGGGTTGCATGAAGCTTTTATGAGCATGCTGAGAGGCTTTGAGGTAGGCAAAGTAATATATATTTTTTGACGGTACCGCACACGCTAGGTGTGCCCTATGCATATAGTAGCCCCTGAGACTCTGGTTGCTGTCGAAAAAGACGGCAAATAGAGGATCATAGTCCCAGGTAATAACCGTGCTGCTTTCACGTGCAGGCGGCTGAGGGTCCGGTGGCTAGCCGGACTGGTGAGTTTGCCGAACTGAAGCGGCAACTTGATGCAGCAGATGCCGACATCGTGCTTGTAAACAAGCGGCTTGACGAGGCACAGGGTATGTATTCTCCTATGATCAACGCATGTTACGAGGAGCATGATGCTAGTATCTGTAATATGCTGTGACTGCAAATGGAGCTGTCTCTGTGGAGACCCTTCGGGCGGAACTTGCCCAAGGAACATCCCAGGAAGAGTGATGCGGCCGCCCTAAAGGCAGTCGAAGAGCTAAGAGCCGAACAGGCTGCGCATTGCCACAGCAAAGAGAAAATAGGTAAGATGGCTGTTGAGCTGAAAGATGCCGCCGACCGTTATGAGCTTCTTGAAAAGGAAAGCCGAACGAAGATGGCGGACCTGGAGAAAGCCACGGTCGCAGCCAAGGAAGCCCGCTCTAAAATCAGAGCGGCGAAGGAGGAGCTACGTCAAGCCGGAGATATCGCGGCTGGGAAGCCCATTTTGTTGCGGACGAAGTTCGGAGATCCTAAGTATGCCCTTCTGGATCAATTATGGAGTTATGCGGACGCGTACCTGGATTTGGTAGCAAGTGCTGCTGATGTGACCAAGTTTTTCGAAGATCAAAAAGATCACGAAGTGGAAAAGTTGTTCTGGTTGCAGTTCAATGCTCCGGCGCGTCCGCTGCTGTTAAATGAGCAAATGCCCGAGTGGGCCGAGCTCCATAGGTTGTTCGGGCTTGCCATGAGGTCTGTTGTGGATCATCTTTGGCCGGAGGGACCAAGGCCGAATAGTTATTTTGGCTTAGTGCAACGATTCCTTGGTGTTGTGCCGCATATCGACGCTGTGAAGAGGTCGGCGTGCATAGAGGGTGCGCGGATGGCTCTTGCCCGTGTCAAGACATACTGGGCAGAGATGGAGGCCACCGCTATTGCAACCCAGAGTTTGGCCGTAGGCCGGATATCGGCCGAGCACTATTTTGAAGAAGTCTTAGAAGGCGCTCGTTTAATAGAGGCTCATTGCTCGAAGAGTATCATGTTCTAGTGACATGTATCCCAATTGTAAGAACAATGTTATTTGAATTATAAAGGCTGTGTTTATACTTTTGCCTGAAAGTATTATTATGCCTCCTATGCGGTCGTTTATGTATGTATGTATGTATATATACATATATACTGAAAGTTTGCAGTCATCGGCTTCAGCCCCCACGCATATAATGCGGGGGTGTTCGCAAAAGCGCGTCTTCACACTTGATCCAACGTCTTGGTCCATTAAGGAGGTGGCAGCGCGGCGAACAAGGCAATCGGACTATATTGCTTTAACACTTTCACTTAACCATAGGAGTTTGACAGTGGGGCTACTATATAGCCCTTGGTATTTCCGCGGCTATCCAAATACGGTGCGCGTACGTACGTGACCGGGAAAACCGGCCCTTCGTTAATGCAGAGGAATCCTGAAGATTCCGCTAAGTCATCGAGTGGTTGACCAATCTCGCGCTTTATCATGACAGTCAGTTTTCGGCTTTCTCTACTAAGGTGCTCACCCGGACGAACCAGGGCACAATCGCAGTAGTTCTCCCAGTGCCACCTTAGCCGATAGAGCGGAACGTAAGGTAGCAAAACGCGGGAGCCGGGCAAACCCAACATTTGACCAAAGAAATGATTCGGAGCTGATGCATATAAGGCCAAACTCACGACGCCGAACACTCCCTAAGGTATTCGGTCTTTACAACATATACCGGGCTGAGTAACGCCCTTTTAATAAACCCCGAGTGTCCAGGTACGTGCATTATTTTGATGTGGCGAAATGCCAATAACGTCAGCATCCCTCTCAGTTATACTGAGTATCCGGAGGATGTGAAGCAAGAGGAGACAGTAAAAAAGGTTTACACAGGGTCTTAATCTAAAAAGAAACCTTTGAGCGGGGCCCTGCTGCACGTCTGCGCCTGTGTCTCCGTTGTGCCGTATCCTGGAAGGGTGTAACACGATTATCATCTGCAAAAGAGAAGAACTTAAGTGAAAGTTGTCGTGCAAAAAATTGGTTATTCTTAATAAACCATATTCTTAATAAACCATTAAAATTCAAGATAAGTAAGGTCGAGCCGAACTGTAGTCCTTTTTACATGCGGGAAGCCCCTGGTACCGCCTATGGGGGTATATCCATCAAACCAATCTCAGGTTTATCTAAGCTGTTATAGCTAGTGATGCACCGGAGTCGTCTAGCCGTGTCCATGGTCTTGACGACCGATCATTTATTCTGGTTGGAGAGGCCGTTTAGTGTTCGGCTGCTAAAGCCGCCACACGATCTTCCGCACGCAAGGAACGCTCAACATTTCCGCTAATTGTGATGATGCCACGTGGACCGGGCATCTTAAGCTTAAGAGAAGCGTAATGCGGTACTGCATTAAAACGAGCGAAAGTTGTTCTTCCAAGTAGTGCTTGATAGCCGCTTCGGAATGGAGCGATGTCGAAGGTTAACTTTTCACTTCGGAAGTTGTCGGGAGAACCGAATACAACCTCTTATACTAGAGAGCCCGTACAGCGGGCCTCTAGGGCTGGTATTACTCCTTCAAAGGTAGTATTGCTTTGGCTGATTCTTGTCAGGTCTATCCCCATTTTGCGGACTGTGTCCTGATATATCAGATTAAGACTACTGCCACCGTCCATGAGGACTTGGGTGAGATGGTATCCGTCGATAATTGGGTCTAGCACCAAGGCAGCCAATTCTCCGTGACGGATACTTGTCAGGTGATCCCTGCGATCAAAAGTCAGGCCGACCAAGGGTTGGACTTAGGGGTGACGGGCTCTACGGCGCGTATGTCTCGGAGTGCATGTTTGCTTCTTCTTTTTGTTGCGTGAATCATGTTCACTGTTTTGACCTCTGGTGGGAATTTTTTCTGTCCCCCAGTGCTTTGCTGGCGAGGCTCATCCTCGTCTTCAATTGGTGTATCCCTCCCCTTGTGTTCGACGTTTAACTTGCCGGCCTGCTTGAAGACCCAGCATTCTCTGTGGGTGTGATTTGCAGGTTTATCGGAGGTGCCATGAATCTGACATAATTTGTCTAGAATCTTGTTTAGGCTGGACAGTCCATCTCTGTTGCCTTTGAAAGGCTTTTTCCGCTGACCGGGTCGAGAGCCCCTAAATCCGGCGTTTACCGTCGTGTTGTCTCGGATGTCTTCGTTATTTCAACGCTTGCTTTTACTGCGTCGTGGTTTCCATTACCATCCCTGACTTCAGATGTGCCTGGGTTGCTGGTGCTACTACGTGCCAGCCAGCTATCTTCGCCCGCGCAAAAGCAGGTCATGAGGCTTGTTAGGGCTGCCATTGTTCTTGGCTTTTCTTGGCCGAGGTGTCTGGCGAGCCATTCGTCTGGGAAGCTGTGTTTGAAACCTGCTAAGGCTTCGGCATCCGGGCAGTCGACGATTTGATTCTTCTTAGTGAGAAATTTGTTCCAAAGCTTTCGGGCTGACTCTCCAGGCTGTTGAATTATATGACTTAAATCGTCTGCATCCGGAGGTCAGACATAGGTCCCTTGAAACTTAGCCCTAAAATCATCCTCAAGCTCCTCCCAACTTCCAATTGAATTTTTGGGGAGGCTCTTAAGCCAGTGCCGAGCTGGTCCTTTCAACTTGAGGGGCAAGTATTTGATGGCGTGGAGATCGTCTCCACGAGCCATATGGATATGGAGGATGAAGTCCTCAATCCAGACCCCAAGGTCTGTCGTTCCGTCGTACGCCTCTATGTTCACGGGTTTGAATCCCTCTGGAAATTCGTGATCCAGCACCTCATCGGTGAAACATAGGGGGTGCGCGGCACCCCTGTATTTGGATGTGTCATGGCGTTCTGACGGTTGTAGTGTTCGGTTTTGATTATGCGCTGGAGCGCGCTTCCTAGATCCGTAGATGGATCTGGTCATGCCGGCCTTTTGATGCAAGTCCTTGCTTGGATCGTGTGCTGACTTATGTGCGGCCTCGTTAGCCGCCCTATCGCGGCCACGAGGTGGTCGATCCGACCGGTCGGCCGTTTTATTTTTCGGTTGTGTGGGCTCTAAGGCCTCATCATCGAATTTGGGCAACAGCTTGCGCGTTGGATAGCTCTTTGTGTGGTGACTGCCACCATACTTTTCTTCAATGTCAAGCACTTTGTTCCATCTACTGTTGAGCGTATTCTGTGCGGCCTTAAGCCTTTGCTTCTGCTTCTTCAGACTCCTCGCGGTGGCAATAAGCCTTCTACGGAGGTTCTCTTGTTCCAAGTGCCTTTCCGGGATGATGTGTCCATCGTCGCCCGGACTGTTTTCCTCTCCGGAGAGAGGTTGATGAGCTTTATCCTCGGCATCGCCGTGATCGGACAGCGGCTCCGTACTCTGTTTGCCATCCGCTGGTTCATCCTGTTCTGTCGCTGGGTCAATGTGGTCGTCGTTTCCTCTGGAGTCGACCGGGGTGTTATTTTTTCTTGCGCTGTTCTTGCCGAGGCAGGATTTGGAGCGGCGCCTACGCCGTCGCTTTGGTTGCTTCTCGAGGGAGCTATCCTTCACTGCATCCTTTCGTTCCTCGTCATAGTTTTCTTTGGGTGTATCCACCATATATATATCGTGTGATGAAGTGGCTCTCCAGCGCCCTGTGGGGGGTGGTTCCTGTTCCTCTCCTGCATCATCGTCCATACCGTCGATGTCTTCGGAGTCGAAATCGAGCATGTCGGTTAAATCGTCGACAGTGGCTATTAAGTGGGTGGTGGGTGGGGAGCGAATTTGTTCGTCGTCCGCATCCTATTCTAGCCGGACATAGTTCGGCCAAGGGTCTCCTGACAGGGAGAGAGACCTCAACGAGTTTAGCACGTCACCAAAGGGCGAGTGCTGAAAGATATCCGCGGAGGTAAACTCCATGATCGGTGCCTAATCGGATTCGATAGGCACGGACGCAGGCGGTTCGGAGCCCGTGGCCGAGGATGAATCCAATGGTTCGGCGACACGGGTCTCGGAGGAGGTGAAGTCAGCATTCGGCTCTATCGCCGCTGAGTGTGCGGTCTCCGTGGCGCGGTCCATCTACCCGTCCTCAGATGGCGCAATTTGTTCCGGATTGAGGGTCGGAGCAGTCGCAGGTGTGATCTCCCGAACACTGTCCGACGGCAGAGCTAAGTCATGCTCGTCGTGATTGTGCGGCGCACGTGACATGGGCTCGAATCCGTCAAAGATCAAGTCTCCACGGATGTCGGCAGTATAGTTCAAGTTTCCAAATCTGACCTGATGGCCAGGGGCGTAGCTCTCGATCTGCTCCAGATGGCCAAGCGAGTTGGCCCGCAATACGAAGCCGCCGAATACGAAGATCTGTCCGGGGAGGAAAACCTCACCCTGGATCGCATCGTTGCCGATGATCGAAGGAGCCATCTAGCCTTACGGTGACGGCACAGTGGAACTCTCAATGAAAGCACCAATGTCGGTGTCAAAACCGGCGGATCTCGGGTAGGGGGTCCCGAACTATGCGTCTAAGGCAGATGGTGGTAACAGGAGGCGGCGGACACGATGTTTACCCAGGTTCGGGCCCTCTCGATGGAGGTAGTACCCTACTTCCTGCTTGATTGATCTTGATGATATGAGTATTACAAGAGTTGATCTACCACGAGATCGAAGAGGCTAAACCCTAGAAGCTAGCCTATGGTATGATTGTTGTTGTCCTACGGACTAAACCCTCCGGTTTATATAGACACCGGAGGGGGCTAGGGTTACACAGAGTCAGTTACAAGGGAGGAGATCTACATATCCGTATTGCCAAGCTTGCCTTCCACGCCAAGGAGAGTCCCATCCGGACACGGGACGAAGTCTTCAATCTTGTATCTTCATAGTCCAACAGTCCGGCTAAAGTATATAGTCCGGCTGTCCGAGGACCCCCTAATCCAGGACTCCCTCAGGATGCACAAGCAGTATTCCCGCTTAGTACATGTGAGGGCTAGAAAAAGACTGGGGAGCGACTAACTAGGGAGCGACAATAGTCATAAACATGCATTGAGATTAATCAACATTGAATGCAAGCACGAGTAGGATATAAATCACCATGAACATAAATATTGTGGAGGCTATATATGTTGATTTTGTTTCAACTACATGCATGAACATGTGCCAAGTCAAGCCACTCGAATCATTCAAAGGAGGATACCATCCTATCATACTACATCACAACCATTTTAAAAGCATGTTGGCACGCAAGGGAAACCATTATAAGCTCCTAGCTAATTAAGCATGGCATGAGTAACTATAATCTCTAATTGTCATTGCAAACATGTTTCATTCATAATGGGCTGAATCAGGAACAATGAACTAATTATATTTACAAAAACAAGATAGGTCAAGTTCATACCAACTTTTCCTCATCTCAATCGTTTCATCATATATCATCATTATTGCCGTTCACTTGCATGACCGAACGGTGTGGATAATAATAATAGTGCACGTGCATTGGACTAAGCTGGAATCTGCAAACATTTATTCAAAGGAGAAGACAAGGTAATATTGGGCTCTTTGTTAGATCAACAATAATGCATATGAGAGCCACTCAACATTTTCATCGTGGTCTTCTCCTCTCGACCCCCAAAGAAAAGAAAAGAATTTCAAAGATACACACAGAAATGTTTTTGGAGTTTTTGTTTTTCTGAAGAAAGTAAGACAAGAACGAGAAAAACTGTTTACACGGGAAAGCTCCCAACAAGCAAAAGAAGAATGAGAATTTTTTTCGGTTTTCTTTTAATATTACAACTAAGCATGGAAAGTAAACTAAGCAGGAGCTACAACTAATTTTTTTGGTTTTTCTCAAAGTTTTTCAAACACACAAGAAGAAAGCGAGAAAAAGGAATAAACTAACATGGATAATACAATGAAAAAGTATGAACACCGACAACTGGAATGAGTGTGTGAACATGAATGTAATGTCGGTGAGAAATACGTACTCCCCCAAGCTTAGGCTTTTGGCCTAACTTGGTCTAGGGCCACTCCTGGCCCGAATTATATCCGAAATCATAGTTGGGGTTGTACTGTGCTGCAGCAGCTACCACTTGGCGAGCTGCTTCTTGGAGGCGAGTGGCCTCTGTCACTCTCTCATACTCGTTCGCCTCCTCTCTAGTTATAAAATATCTCCCATTTACCTGAAAGTTAAAGAAGGCAGGAGCAGGAAGGGTAATGTGGATAGCACGCCGTTTATCAAAGATTAGTCTGTACTGGAGGGACTGTTCGTTCCTCTCAAGAAACTGGTGGCGCACCTGAGCATTATAATCTAGAAAATCGGGTGGCAACTCAATGTCATTCCCTCTTATGGGTACGCCAAGATAATTAGCTAAACGAGTTGTATAAATTCCACCAAATAAATCTCCCTCTTTAGCATTAAGATGTAACCTCCTTGCAATAATAGCCCCCAAGTTATATCGCTTATCACCTAACACCGCATACTTGAGGACACTAAGATCTGGAACGCAAAGGTGGCAATGATCATGTTTACCGTTAATGCATCTACCTATAAAGAGAGCAAAGTAATGTATGGCAGGAAAGCGAATGCTCCCTATGGTAGCTTGTGTGATATTTCTAGTTTCTCCCACATTGATACCAGCAAGGAAATCATTGTATTCAACTTTGTGAGGTTCACTAAGAAGGCCCCACTGTGGGATTTTGCAAGCAGTATTAAAATCCTCAAGATCCATGGTATATGATCCATCATAAAGATCAAATAAAACTGTATGGTATTGCGCTTAGATGAAAATTCAAACCTCCGCATAAAGGAATCGATGAGGTAATAGTATTGTCGGCATTTGTGTGACACGAAGTCCTCAAGGCCGACATTCTGTACGTATGCATAAAACTCATCCTTGAAACCTGCATGTACCATGAATTCATCCGACGGCCATTCACAAGGCCGCACTTGAGCTTCCCATGGTGGTTCAAGGTTCAGCTCACGTATCGCGAGCCTCAGTGCTTGCTTCCTTGAAGAACCAACTTGGTACATTTTCCTAGACATTTTTCTTCCTCTGAAAAATTTCTGAAATTTTTAGTGACTCAAAATAAAAGTGAACCAAACTCAACAAGATTGATAGCAACTACTCTTACAAGTGCCTAGAGGCTAAATCATGCATCAAAACTACTTTGGACCATATAAATTTGACATGCAAGCTCAAGAACAAGGTCACCATAGCAGCAAAAATTTGCAATAAATAAAGCACTATAACAAAAACTAATTGGACTATTGGAGGAGTCAAATATCAAAGAACAATCCCCCAAAACAGTTTTGCAAATGAAGCTTTGCACAAGGAGATCGAAAATGGCAGCAAAATGAGCAAGAACACGGGTTTTAGCTATGGAATGATTTTTTTGGAGGAAGACGAAGTGGATGGGTGCTGGAATAAGTGGAGGGGACCCACGTGGGACCCACAAGAAAGGGGGCGCGCTCAGGGGGTAGGGCGTGTCCTCCACCCTTGTGGTCCACTGGTGCATCCCCTGGTGTGTTCTCAGTGCCAGAAATTCTCAAATATTCTATAAAGAAGCATACTAAATTATCAGGGCATTTGGAGAACTTTTATTTTTGGGGCATTTTTTATTGCACAGATAATTTAGAAAACAAACAGAAAATATTATTTTTTGCTTTATTTATTCTAAATAACAGAAAGTAAAAAGTGGGTACAGAAAGTTGTGCTTTCTAAATTCATCCATCTCATGCTCATCAAAAGGAATGCATTAACTGGTTGATCAAGTCTTATTAACAAACTTCTTCCGAGTGACATGAAACCGGAGAATTTTTGAATAATACTAGGTTACCTCAACGGGGATATGCTTGTCCCCAACATTAAGAATATCATGTTTCTTTTTGTCAGTAGGGAGAGGGAATTCAGAACCTCCGATAGTAATAGTTGAAATTTTTCCAATATAATTGATACTATGAACTTGAGGTTGTTTCTTCGAAAAGTGTATCGTATGCTTATTACCATTAACATGAAAAGTGACATTGCCTTTGTTGCAATCAATAACAGCCCCTGCAGTATTCAAAAAGGGTTACCAAGGATGATCGCCATACTGTCGTCCTCGGGAATATCAAGAATAACAAAGTCCGTTAAGATAGTAACGTTTGCAACCACAACAGGCACATCCTCACAAATACCGATGGGTGTAGCAGTTCATTTATCAGCCATTTGCAAAGAAATTTCAGTAGATGTCAACTTATTCAATTCAAGTCTATGATATAAAGAGAAAGGCATAACACTAACACCGGCTCCAAGATCACATAAAGCAGTTTTAACATAGTTTCTTTTAATGGAGCATGGTATAGTTGGTACTCCTGGATCTCCAAATTTCTTTGGTATTCCACCCTTAAAAGTATAATTAGCAAGCATGGTAGAAATTTCAGATTTCGGTATCTTTCTTTTATTAGTAACAATATCTTTCATATACTTAGCATAAGGAGACATTTTAAGCATATCAGTCAAACGCATACGCAAAAAGATAGGTCTAATCATTTCAGCAAAACGCTCAAAATCCTCATCATCCTTTTTCTTGGATGGCTTAGGAGGAAAGAGCATGGGTTTCTGAACCCAAGGTTCTCTTTCTTTACCATGTTTCCTAGCAATGAAGTCTCTCTTATCATAATGTTGCTTCTTTGATTGTGGGTTATCAAGATCAACAACAGGTTCAATCTCTACATCATTATTATTACTAGGTTGAGCATCAACATGAACATCATTATTAACATTATCACTAGGTTCATGTTCATCACCAGATTGTGTCTCAGCATCGGAAATAGAAATATTATTGGGATCCTTAGGTGTGTCTATAATAGGTTCACTAGAAGCATGCAAAGCCCTATCAATTTTCTTTTTCGTTTTATTAGGACTAGGTGCATCAGCATTAGTTCTCTGAGAATCTTGCTCAACTCTCTTAGGATGGCCCTCAGGATACAAAGGTTCCTGGGTCATTTTACCACCTCTAGTCATAACCCTAATAGCATTATCATTGTTCTTACTATTCAACTCATTAAGAAAATCATCATGTGCCTAAAGAACTAGTTCTCACTACCAAAAAATACACATCCGTGACATTTTGGGCCGAACGAATTTTTTCCTGTCATACTTATGACACTTCTATGACGATAATTGTGACAAAACCCGGTATCATCATAGATATGGTGGGCTCCTACTTATATGACAAAAAATCATGATAGAAAATGGGCTTTTTGTCCTGGGCGGGCCAGAGACGCAACTGCATGCTACCTCTTGAGCACTGCGTTGGTTTTCCCTTGAAGAGGAAAGGGTGATGCAGCAAAGTAGCGTAAGTATTTCCCTCGGTTTTTGAGAACCAAGGTATCAATCCAGTAGGAGGCCACGCACGAGTCCCTCGCACCTACACAAATAAATAAATCCTCGCAACCAACGAGATAAGGGGTTGTCAATCCCTTCACGGTCACTTACGAGAGTGAGATCTGATAGATATGATAAGATAATATTTTTGGTATTTTTATGATAAAGATGCAAAGTAAAATAAAAGGCAACGGAAATAGCTTGTTGATGGGAGATTAATATGATGGAAAATAGCCCCGGGGGTCATAGGTTTCACTAGTGGCTTCTCTCAAGAGCATAAGTATTTACGGTGGGTGAACAAATTACTATTGAGCAATTGACAGAATTGAGCATAGTTATGAGAATATCTAGGTATGATCATGTATATAGGCATCACGTCCGAGACAAGTAGACCGACTCCTGCCTGCATATACTACTATTACTCCACACATCGACCGCTATCCAGCATGCATCTAGAGTATTAAGTTCATAAGAACAGAGTAACGCTTTAAGCAAGATGACATGATGTAGAGGGATAAACTCATGCAATATGATATAAACCCCATCTTGTTAACCTCGATGGCAACAATACAATACGTGCCTTGCTGCCCCTACTGTCACTGGGAAAGGACACCGCAAGATTGAACCCAAAGCTAAGCACTTCTCCCATTGCAAGAAAGATCAATCTAGTAGGCCAAACCAAACTGATAATTCGAAGAGACTTGCAAACATAACCAATCATACATAAAAGAATTCAGAAGATTCAAATATTGTTCATAGATAAACTTGATCATAAACCCACAATTCATCGGTCTCAACAAACACACCGCAAAGGAAGATTACATCGAATAGATCTCCACGAGAAAGGGGGAGAACATTGTATTGAGATCCAAAAAGAGAGAAGAAGCCATCTAGCTAATAACTATGGACCCGAAGGTCTGAAGTAAACTACTGACACATCATCGGAGAGGCTATGGTGTTGATGTAGAAGCCCTCCGTGATCGATGCCCCCTCTGGCGGAGCTCCGGAACAGGCCCCAAGATGGGATCTCACGGGTACAGAAGGTTGCGGCGGTGGAATTAGGTTTTTGGCTCCGTATCTGGTAGTTTGGGGGTACGTAGGTATATATAGGAGGAAGGAGTACGTCGATGGAGCAACAGGGGGCCCACGAGGGTGGAGGGCGCGCCTGGGGGGTAGGCGCGCCCCCCTACCTCGTGCCTTCCTGGTTGATGTCTTGACGTAGGGTCCATGTCCTATGGATCACGTTCGTTCCGAAAATCACATTCCCGAAGGTTTCATTCCGTTTGGACTCCGTTTGATATTCTTTTTCTGCGAAACTCTGAAATAGGCAAAAAACAGCAATTCTAGGCTGGGCCTCCGGTTAATAGGTTAGTCCCAAAAATAATATAAAAGTGTATAATAAATTCTAATAATGTCCAAAACAGAATATAATATATCATGGAACAATAAAAAATTATAGATACGTTGGAGACGTATCAAGTATCCCCAAGCTTAATTCCTGCTCATCCTCGAGTAGGTAAATGATAAAAACAAATTTTTTGATGTGGAATGCTACTTGGCATAATTTCAATGTAATTCTTCTTAATTGTGGTGTGAATATTCAGATCCGAAAGATTCAAGATAAAAGTTCAATATTGACATAAAAATAAAAATACTTCAAGCATACTAACTAAGCAATTATGTCTTCTCAAAATAACATGGCCAAAGAAAGTTATCCCTACAAAATCATATAGTCTGGCTATGCTCTATCTTCACCACACAAAGTATTTAAATCATGCACAACCCCGATGACAAGCCAAGCAATTGTTTCATACTTTTAGTGTTCTCAAACTTTTTCAATCTTCATGCAATACATGAGCCTGAGCCATGGACATAGCACTATATGTGGAATAGAATGGTGGTTGTGGAGAAGAAAAAATGGAGAAGATAGTCTCACATCAACTAGGCGTATCAACGGGCTATGGAGATGCCTATTAATAGATATCAATGTGAGTGAGTAGGGATTGCCATGCAACGGATGCACTAGAGCTATAAGTATATGAAAGATCAACAAAAGAAACTAAGTGGGTGTGCATTCAACTCGCTTGCTCACGAAGACCTAGGGAATTTGAGGAAGCCCATCATTGGAATATACAAGCCAAGTTCTATAATGAAAAATTCCCACTAGTATATGAAAGTGATATCATATGAGACTCTCTATCATGAATTCATGGTGCTACTTTGAAGCACAAGTGTGGTAAAAGGATAGTAACATTGTCGCTTCTCTCTTTTTCTCTTTTTTTATTTGGGCCTTTTTTATGGCCTCTTTTTTTCGTCCGGGGTCTCATACCGACTTGTGGGGGAATCATAGTCTCCATCATCCTTTCCTCACTTGGGTCAATGCTCTAAAAATGATGATCATCACACTTTTATTTACTTAACAACTCAACATTTACAACTCAATACTTAGAACAAAATATGACTCTATCTGAATGCCTCCGGCGGTGTACCGGGATATGCAATGAATCAAGAATGACATGTATGAAAGAATTATGAACAGTGGCTTTGCCAAAAATAAAATGTCAACTACATGATCATGCGAAGCAATATGACAATGATGGAGCGTGTCATAATAAACGAAACGGTGGTAAGTTGCATGGTAATATATCTCGGAATGGCTATGGAAATGCCATGATAGGTAGGTATGGTGGCTGTTTTGAGGAAGGTATATGGTGGGTGTATGATACCGGCGAAAAGTGCGTGGTATTAGAGAGGCTAGTAATGGTGGAAGGAAGAAAAGTGCGTATAATCCATGGACTCAACATTAGTCATAAGGAACTCATATACTTGTTGCAAAAATCTACAAGTTATCAAAGCAAAGTATTACGCGCATGCTCCTAGGGGGATAGATTGGTAGGAAAATACCATCGCTCGTCCCCGACCGCCACTCATAAGGAAGAAAATCAATAAATAAATCATGCTCCGACTTCATCACATAACGGTTCACCATACGTGTGCATGCTACGGGAATCACAAACTTTAACACAAGTATTTCTCAAATTCAAAACCACTCAACTAGCATGACTCTAATATCACCATCTTCATATCTCAAAACAATTATCAAGCATCAAACTTCTCATAGTATTCAACACACTCATAAGAAAGTTTATTTTTACTAATCTTGGATGCCTATCATAGTTAAAGCAAACTACCATGCTGTTTTGTAGGACTCTCAAAATAATCTAAGTGAAGCATGAGAGAACAATAGTTTCTATAAAACAAAAGTTACCACCATGCTCTAAAAGATATAAGTGAAGTACTAGAGCAAAAACTATATAACTCAAAAGATATAAGTGAAGCACATAGAGTATTCTAATAATTTCTGAATCATGTGTGTGTCTCTCAAAAGGTGTGTAAATCAAGGATGATTGTGGTAAACTAAAAAGAAAAGACTCAAATCATACAAGACGCTCGAAGCAAAACACATAACATGTGGTGAATAAAAATATAGCTCCAAGTAAAGTTACCGATTGAAGTAGACGAAAGAGGGGATGCCTTCCGGGGCATCCCCAAGCTTTGAATTTTAGGTGTACTTAGATTATATTGGGGTGCCATGGGCATCCCCAAGCTTAGGCTCTTGCCACTCCTTGTTCCATAATCCATCAAATCTTTCACCCAAAACTTGAAAACTTCACAACACAAAACTTAACAGAAAATCTCGTGAGCTCCATTAGCGAAAGAAAACAAAAGAACGCTTCAAGGTACTGTAATGAAATCATTCTTTATTTATATTGGTGTTAAACCTACTGTATTACATCTTCTCTATGGTTTATAAACTATTTTACTAGCCATAGATTCATCAAAATAAGCAAACAACACACGAAAAAACAGAATCTGTCAAAAACAGAACAGTGTAGTAATCTGTAACTAACGCAAACTTCTGGAACTCCAAAAATTCAGCCAAAATAGTAAGACCTAGAAAATTTGTTTATTGATCAGCACCAATTGGAATCAATATTTTATCACGTTCTGGTGATTTTTAACAATTATTTTCGTGAACAGAAAGTTTCTGGAATTTACAGCAAGATCAAATAACTATCATCCAAGAAGATCCTATAGGTTTAACTTGGCACAAACACTAATTAAAACATAAAAACACATATAACCAGAGGCTAGATCAAATATTTATTCCTAAAAAGAAGCAAAAAGCAAAAAAAAACTAAAAATAAAATTGGGTTGCCTCTCAACAAGCGCTATCGTTTAACGCCCCTAGCTAGGCATAATAGCAAGGATAGATCTAGGTATTGCCATCTTTGGTAGGTAATTCTTCAATGAGGCATCTATCATCCTTAAGAGTTTCTTTCTTTTTATTAATTATCAAACTTTTAGGCACAAGATTGAAAAATTCATTTGTAACAATTGGTTCCTTAATGATAGCAGATTGGGATGAATACTTATAGATTTGAGATCCGCAGCTTCCTTACTAGAGGATTCACCCTTATTTTTAGGAACATACATAAGCTTGGCAATTTTAGTTGGAGGACTTGGACTATTCTTTACAGAAGAAAAAGTGGTTCCCAAGTTGGTAATGATACCCTCAAGTTTATCGATTCTAGTGGAATCCTGATTTATTCTTTCGTTAACTATGGGTTCCTTCTCCTTAATATTTTTCAAAGTGACTCCTACTTTAGATCCATATTGGGTAATTTGGTTGTGGATCTTTTTATCCAAATTTTCAATTAACTCTACGGTAGCAACTTTATTTTCAATTATTTCAAGTCTTTGCATTACATGCTCCAAGGTTAACATAGTTCCATTAATCATAAGAGGAGGTGAGCCAAACAAATCTATCATAGCATTATAAGAATAAAAAGTATGGCTACCCAAGAAATTCCCTCCAGTAATGGTATCAAGGATATATTAGTAGAAAGGAGTAGTGCCTACGTAAAAATTGCGGAGAAGAACGGAAGTGGATTGCTTCCTGGTAGATCTATTTTGAGCATTGCAAATCCTATACCAAGCGTCTTTTAAATTTTCTCCTTCCCTTTGTTTAAAATTAAGAACTTCATTCTCGGGAGATAACGGAGAAGATAAGGGACAAGCCATAACGACAAGCAAACAAAAAAGAGGTGAACGGAAAAGATAGGGCGAATAAAACGGCAAGGGTGAAGTGGGGGAGAGGAAAACAAGAGGCAAATGGCAAATAATGTAATGCGGGAGATAAGGGTTTGTGATGGGTACTTGGTATGTTGACTTTTGCGTAGACTCCCCGGCAACGGCGCTAGAAATCCTTCTTGCTACCTCTTGAGCACTGCGTTGGTTTTCCCTTGAAGAGGAAAGGGTGATGCAGCAAAGTAGCGTAAGTATTTCCCTCAGTTTTTGAGAACCAAGGTATTAATCTAGTAGGAGGCCACGCACGAGTCCCTCGCACCTACACAAACAAATAAATCCTCGCAACCAATGCGATAAGGGGTTGTCAATCCCTTCATGGTCACTTACGAGAGTGAGATCTGATAGATATGATAAGATAATATTTTTGGTATTTTTATGATAAAGATGCAAAGTAAAATAAAAGGCAAAATAAAAGGCAACGGAAATAGCTTGTTGATGGGAGATTAATATGATGGAAAATAGACCCGGGGGCCATAGGTTTCACTAGTGGCTTCTCTCAAGAGCATAAGTATTTAAGGTGGGTGAACAAATTACTGTTGAGCAATTGACAGAATTGAGCATAGTTATGAGAATATCTAGGTATGATCATGTATATAGGCATCACGTCCGAGACAAGTAGACCGACTCCTGCCTGCATCTACTACTATTACTCCACACATCGACCGCTATCCAGCATGCATCTAGAGTATTAAGTTCATAAGAACAGAGTAACGCTTTAAGCAACATGACATGATGTAGAGGGATAAACTCATGTAATATGATATAAACCCCACCTTGTTATCCTCGATGGCAACAATACAATACGTGCCTTGCTGCCCCTACTGTCACTGGGAAAGGACACCGCAAGATTGAACCCAAAGCTAAGCACTTCTCCCATTGCAAGAAAGATCAATCTAGTAGGCCAAACCAAACTGATAATTCGAAGGGACTTGCAAAGATAACCAATCATACATAAAAGAATTCAGAAGATTCAAATATTGTTCATAGATAAACTTGATCATAAACCCACAATTCATCGGTCTCAACAAACACACTGCAAAAGAAGATTACATCGAATAGATCTCCACGAGAGAGGGGGAGAACATTGTATTGAGATCCAAAAAGAGAGAAGAAGCCATCTAGCTAATACCTATGGACCCGAAGGTCTGAAGTAAACTACTCACACATCATCGGAGAGGCTATGGTGTTGATGTAGAAGCCCTCCGTGATCGATGCCCCCTCCGGCGGAGCTCCGGAACAGGCCCCAAGATGGGATCTCACGGGTACAGAAGGTTGCGGCGGTGGAATTAGGTTTTTGGCTCCGTATCTGGTAGTTTGGGGGTACGTAGGTATATATAGGAGGAAGGAGTACGTCGGTGGAGCAACAGGGGGCCCACGAGGGTGGAGGGC